>NC_134954.1:73745231-74015231 GCF_965638725.1 Aptenodytes patagonicus | reverse complement strand
AGCAGCATCAAAATTCATTTTTATAAAAATAGAAAACCTGAAAGCAACTTAAACACTATTATAAATGTAACATGGGCGTGCTTACTAAAAAACACAATTAATTCCAGTTTCCAAAGCCTCTAGGCAGGACATCAGGCCGGAGGGCTGTGAAATTTTCCCCGACGTACATCTACAAAGCCAAGCCAGCACGGCAGGCTGTCTGCAGGACTTAAGGCTCGGAACAAATTGAAAATCACTAATGGAATGTTGTGCAGTTTGTTCATATTAGGAGCAGTCAAAAATCATACGTAATGTAACAATGTACATGCAACAGCAGGCTCACGCGAGATAATTTAACCATGAGGAAATGGTCTTTGAAGTGGTCCCTGATGAGATTTTGCTTGGTCCTAAGAGAATCCAGATGTATTCCAGAACAGCATTTTAAAACCACTTTCTAAAATTACACCCCCTCCCAGTCATTACGGTGCATTACGGTGACACTCTGCAGTTGGGATTTTATGAGGAAAATGACTTCCGAGTTGTATTTTTCTGCTAAATGTTCCCCCTCCAGTGCCTGAACCCCCACTTTGATGACTGCAGGCGTTTCATTACCCGACGTACACGTTCCCCGGGCTTTGCATTTTGCAGAAGATACATCGTGGGCCAAATTCTGCCTTCTGTTATCCCTGGAAAGCTCATTAAAGGCTATTAATCTTGACTTCATCGGGCTTACGGTACGGTAACTGAGAGTAGAAGTTGGCCTGAACAATCATGGTTTCACCCCAAAATGTTAACTCGTGGTTTTTACAGCTGCAGAGCGGAGCAAACCAAGGGGAACCAAGCACCCTTCCTCTCTCGCCCGCTCCCTGAGAAGGGAAATTAAGTGCATTGTTAAAAGGGTTCCCCGTTTTTGCACTTCGCTGGGGTTCTCTGTGCAAAGCCACAGAGCAGACAGCTCAGGAGGCTTGCAAGCCAGCAATATATAATTTTAAGATTTGTTCTTTACACTGCTTTGTCTCAAACGCGACAGAAGCAATGCGTTGGATGCACCAGCTGGCTCGGACTGCGTAGCTCAAGGACGCCGCAGCTCAAACAGAGAGATACCCAAACAGCCACAGAGCCCAAATTACGCTGGTCCGGGCTATGATTGGGTTCCTCACTGGTATTTTAAGGAAGACGCAAACACAGACTCCTTGTACATATAACTAAGACCTGCAACCTTGCCCTACCATGGCAGGGCTAAGAGCGAGCCTTGCTGTCACCCCCGTGACTGCAATGACAGTGTCTACCAGCACTGCAGACCCTCTCCCCACCGAAGCAGCTGTGGCGGGTCCTTCCCATGGGATCTGCAAGAGAGGGGACGCGCCGGGCATCCACGCTCCCCATCAGGATAGGGGTCACAAGACCTCTTTTTCTTTCCTTTTCCCTTTTTTTTTTTTTTTTAAAGATTCGACCTTCAGAAGGAAATTCATGGGCAACCCTAACAATAACCGACTTCCCCCATCTGTGTTAAGTGCTGGGGAAAGCTATCAGGCAAAGAAATTGATTCCCTTTCAGAGGCAGAAACAGACCCGGAGAGGGATTTTATTTCCCTGTAAGGTTATTATATTCAATGTTAACATTATTTAAAGGGTTTTGAATGGAGCTGTACTCCGCAACATCTCATTATGGAGTAAAATCATCTTAATGATTACGCTCTGCCAATACCCACTGCTTTATGGGGTGCTTTCATTACCGTTAGAGACGCTCTCCGTTTGGGAGTGACGTGCATCTATCACAGCAGCTTTGCGAGGATGGGAAAGAAAAGGAGACCGTCGCTGTGCAATAACTGTTAGCGTTTCTGTCTGCAAAATCCCCAAAGTTGTAACGATTCAGTTCAAACACGTGGGATTTTGCATTTTCCTGCAGTGCTTTTTAGCACTAGAAGCCTTCAGAGAGTTTCATACATTAAACATAGGTTCTGTGCTTAATCTATTCATACTGGCTGTTTCCTTTCCATACGGAACCTGTCAGGAGTTCAAAATAATCTGAAATGTGGTCATTTATTTCCACACTGCGTTACTAAGCGTATGAACAGCACTTATCACCCAGTAACACACCTGCAGTGCCGGCACCTTTGCATTTGTGGAACTAAACACATTTATACAAGTGAATAAGTAACACAGACTCGTACAGCTTTTCTTAGGCTTAGCCAGGAAAGCTGTTACAATATTTTTTTTCCCCCCTGAAAAAGTCTTCCAAGAAAATGAAATAACTTTGGATTTTATAAAAATATTGTCTGGAAATGTTTGCATTTTCAGCGAATGAAAATTCACTGACCGAACGATGCAAATAAGCAAAATGTAAGAGACTGGGAAAAGACGCTTTGACAAAATGCAATATTCTTTATTAAATGTGGTGGTTGACCAAAAGCACCCGCAGCAATATGTCTCCTCGGGAGGAAGGTGTGAAGGGGTATTTACTTTTACGCTTGCACTTTGTAAAACTGTTACAGGAAAAATTATCTCCCAGTTCTGGAGCCAAGAATACAAGGTGCTGGTAGGTTGAAAAAGCTCGTTGTTCACTCGAAGAACAACGTTAAATACATTTTTATAGCGAAAGACGTAAGCTCAATAGATTAATCTTCTCATGAAGGAAAAGATTAACAGGTGACTTGGCCATAATATCTGATGTATCTAATACACAGCACTCTGCAGCCTAGCAGGCAACGTTATCAAAAGTTACCGTAGCTGGAAGTCGAAATTTAGTCTGGTACGACTTAAATTAGACAGATTCATTTCCGACCTTAAGAGCACTTAATAAAGGGAGCAATTTACCCAGGATTGTGGTGCATCCCGTGCGGCATGAATCAGGCATTAGGTCTGGGTCAGCCTTCCCAGGGGCTTGTACCAGGGTCCTCTTCCCTCCCCAGCCCTTCTAAAAACAAAGAAGTCCTGGCTTTCTAAGCTTTTTCCTATTAATTGAATCCTATTTAATGCAAGCACGCCTATATTTACAATGAACAGAGGAAACATTTCTGCACAGGCGTTGGTACTCAGTGGAAATACAGTTCTGCGTTGCATTGCAACTCCCTTGCAAAGATGTTTTATAGCCCTCAGAAGGAATAAATCCAGCGCACCGTGACCCTACAGCAGCCTTGGCAGGTCGCACCCCCCGCAGACACGCAGCAGTGGGGGACGCCCCATCCCCAGACCCCGAAACCCGGCACTTTCCCTCCGCCCTGGGCTTTGTGTCCCTGCCAGTGGCGGGGCAGGGGAAGAAACGGCTCCAATTCTGATGCGTTCCTACAGACAGATAGAGATTTTTAAACTCTTTTTTTCCCCAGTCTGCTATTAGTGTGATTAATGGAAGGAGAGGAAAACTGGGTAAGGAGAAGAGAGAGGCGTCCTTCTCCTCCGAGCTGTGGCTGCCCCGCCAGCAGCTCGCCCCTCTGACTCGGAGATGGATGAGGTTGCTGCGCACCGGGAAAAGGAGCCAACGGGCCAAGCTGAAATCCCATCCCAAACCCGTGTTTAATATTTATAGCTGGGTTAGAGGACCAGGAGACTAAATCACACACGGGTTTTGAATTACTTGCGATTTTTCCCCTCTCTGTCCTCTTCACCTCCATCGGCAGCAGCAGTACCTCCATGCGACTTTTCCCCACTCTGCCCTCTTCGCCTCCATCGGCAGCAGCAGTACCGCCACATGGAAGCATCCCAGCTACTCACCCAGCCAGCTCTGCAGACAGAAAGCAATTTGATAGTCAACATATGCATTAACCAGAAAATCCCCCGGGACAAAATTCCTACATGAGGCTCAATGAGCCACAGATACCTTAACGGAGTCCCCAGGCTCTCCAACAAATGGGGTTTGATAACTTTAATAACCCCACTACTGTGAGCTAAAGTTAAAGATTAGGTTTGTAGTTTTTATTGTACTTATTTGGGTGCGGGAGTGTTTTGAGTAGCTTGCAAGCGGCTTTAGTTGTTTTCCTTGTCAGCGTGTTGGCCCTGGGCTTGCAGTTCGATGCTCAACTCAATTGCTTCAGTTTAACAATTTTTCCTTCTCCTAACTGCATTAGTTTTCAAAATAGTCCTAAATTGCAAACTGGAAGAAAGAGAAACGTGGGGGTTTTATGGGCATCTAAAGTTCATGGGGAAGGAGGTCCCCTCTGACAAACACTAGCAGGTACGCCCGTAGGCATGAGTAGAAAGCCATTTGCAGTGTTTCCAGCACTGGTCCCCATCGCCCTGCATGGCTCTGAGGAAGGCGCCGTCCAGACACCCGGCACTTACCGAAACCTCAGCAGAATTTATTAATTGCAGCCAGCAGCCTCCACGCTTGTTAGCGCCTCTTCACTTGCAAATCTAACAGCCGGAGGGAGAGATTGGCCCCTCTGCGTATGGGAGATACGGGACTTGGGCCCCGTCGCTGATGGAAGATGCCCAACCATGCCGGCACGCAGCAGCCAGCTCAGCGCCGGTATTTTGTGCTGGGGGAACAGAGTGGCATGGCAAACTCAGCTGCTGCAGGTCACCGTCCGCAGCGCTGCTTCCTCTGGTGCAGCTGCACTTGTGCAAGAAACTCGTTGCTTACAGAAGACCTTTTCCTTCCAAACCTGTTTCTAGCACACCAGTACTGCCATTACCACTAGAAATAGAATCATAGAACAGTTTGGGTTGGAAGGGACCTCTCAAGGCCATCTAGTCCAACCCCCCTGCCATGGGCAGGGACATCTTCAACTAGATCAGGTTGCTCAGAGCCCCGTCCAGCCTGACCTGGAATGTTTCCAGGGATGGGGCATCTACAACCTCATCTAACCTACAAATGTTACCAGCTTCAAAGGAATTATATCACGCGTCCATGCTGCACGCAGAAACACGCAAAGCAAAAGTAAAACTGTAAATTATCTCTTTTCTAACACGAACATGTTGAGTCACAAGTTAATTAGCGGTAAGTTACATGAGAAAACTCCATAATGAGCCTCCAAAACTGTGTGAGTCAGACGCCCACAGGTTGGAGGAGGGATGAAAGAGGGGGAGAACAGCTTGCGAAAGGATGCCCCGAGGAGCAGGACCAGGAGTAAACGGCCATCCACCCGTCATATAATTCCCAAGAAAGAGTTATATAGAGCATGGCGAGAGATGTCAATGCTTAAAAAAAAGAAATAAAATACCAGAACTCTACAAGCAACAATTTGCCAGAAAAAGCAAAACAGCTGAGAAGGAGTAATCCGATCCACATTTTTTTTCTCATTTTCTTCATTAATTTTAAATACCAAAACTTACAGGAAGGCAAGCCTAAAAAAAAAAAAAAAAAATTAACTCCTTCTTTTCTGTATGAATAAAGAAGCATAGATTTTTCTAGTGATGTCTCCCTTTCATTTGAGAGGATGGGACCAGAGACAACAGGCTGCTGAAGAAGTAGACACCCATGACAAGGTGGCTGAAGCTGAGAGCTATGCCAGCTTAGACCCTGTCAGGGGCTCTAGCCCAACACAGGCACATGCCTCTGGATGGGGAGATTTGGGAAAAGCCTCAAAATCATCTGATAGTTCTGCTTTCCCTTCATAGGGTGGCTAAGAGGGCAATGGACTGCTTTCCCTCCCAACACAGATATCAGGACCAGATGGTCTTCCTGAGATCTGTTCTTTGCCTCTGAACGCCACAGAAATGTGTAATCTTCTAAAACGTGATTTATTCACAAGCCAACCTGTGGGAGACTCTCCGGTGTGATCTGCCCTTGGTTTGGTTTGGGATTGAGTGCAGAACCTGTCCTTCATCCGCTCACCGTCCTCCTTTCCTTTTCCCTGTTTATTCTCTATACGTAGCCAGAGGGTCATCACAGTTTGATTAGTAACACCCTAAATTATTGGGGTTTATGCCGCTCTGCATTTCCGACAGCTGATGGGATAGCTGGTCCTGAAGGAATTACCACCTTTCGCAGCAAGACTGGTATGAAACGAGGGTGTCATCCATCAGTGGAAACACCTTACAATAAAGACAAGGACACCTGGACCACAGTGGAACCTGTCACTCTGACGTGACACTGAGCGACAGCCATCAGGAGTATTAGAAATGCCTCAGAAGCACCAAATCCAATGGGTGCACCAAGTCCTGCAGCCTCCACCCTGCAGACGGGAGCTCCAGGTCCCTCTCCAGCTAAGCAGACGTGCAACGTCCAGTCTTATAAGTGCATCACCAAAGGGAAAAAAAATCCTGAAAGTCTTATTGCCAAGAAGGCGCTTCACTGGCAACTTGTAGAGGCATTTCTTCTTCCAGCTTTGACCCCAACGCACACCTCCTTACCCTGTACTTCTTCTGCAGGAGGATGGTCACAAAGATGTAACTCAAATGTCTCCAGACAGTAGAAAGCATTTGGCTTTCATCTCCCCAACAAGCACTGGCCAGCTCCTGTGTCCCCAAGCTGTTTTCATCAAAATTCTCTTTGACCTGAGTGACCGTTTTATTTCCATAAAGGTACAGCGCTCAGAGCCAATCTAAGTTTCTATTCCAGCTGAAACCCAAACCGGAGATGCTCCAGGTCAGGTTGGTTAGGAGAAGCCTGGGAAACTGGAGTCCTCACCCTGCAGCCTCCTTCCTTTTCAGCTGGTGGCAACGCTCTGACCAAAACCATGGTCACACAAGTCACTTTTTGCTTAAAATTCAGAAATAATTTCCCAGGTACGAACTGAAGCTTTTCGAGACCCTATTTCCACGTCCCTCAATTTGAAAGCGAAGAGGGGTGTGAGCAGCGAGGACCCGGTCCTGCTCTCACTGAAACACCTACTCCTGGGTGCCCCGGCTTTCATCCGAAGTTTCACTTTTTCCCACCAACGAAATCATGACGAGAAAGAGAAAAAGGCAGGAAAGAACAATTCCTCTGCAGTATCTGTTTCCATAGAAACACCGAAATTAAGAGAGAGAGAAGCCTTTTAACATCACACAGTCCGTACACCTGCCAGCACAGTCCCAGAGTTTCGAGACCCGCTCACACCTGAGCTGACAAAACGCACCTCCGTGGTAATTTTACAAACTTACTGACAACATTGACTTGAGACCTATCCCAAACAGAGTTACACGTTGCTGTGATCTAATCAGGCAGTAAACGCTTGATGTGACCATCTCCCAGGGGTACTCCTCCGGCTGTGAGGAAGCAGTGACAGGCACGAGACACCCTCACGCTCAGCTCTTGCCTTAGGAGCTCACATATATATTTAACTGACAAGACGCGTAAAAATCACTTGCTGAGCAAGGCGAACATGGGAGTTATTTGGACAGGGTTAGCAGGTTTGCAGCATCCAGATGGAACACACAACTCCTCCAAGAATGTGAATACCATTTTTTTTTTTTTTTGAGCAAATTAATACGGGCCACGAGCCAGACTGTGTCGAGAGGAACGCTCACATAAGGGAAGCAATCACACTGCGGCCCTTTGTCCTAATAAACCATCATCGTATTTCCCATTGCTGCTGTTTTTAGAGCTAGAGCAAACAGACAAAGCAGGTTACCAGCCTGCTATCTGACACCAAGGTCTGGGGATCCCTGTGGTTATGACAAGATATATGCTCCATCGATGGCTAGGAAGGAGGAATTTCATCTTCCCCTTTGCCTCTCATGTGAACGCTTGGAAATGAAAACATATGCGCCAAGAAATCCCCGAAGCATTAATGAAAACTGGATGCTACTTCTTGTTACTTTCTAAATTTGATATATAACAGGAACACCAAAAAATGTGCAAAGGAATGTTCTTCCCCCCTCCACTGAACGACAACAAGCTTTTCCCTGTTAGTTTGCAACACCATCTCTGCTCCATAAAAACACAATAAAAATCACAGTGAGAAACAATAGAAGAGATTGACAGAGTAAAATAGCAACAAAGCATAAAACCAAAAGCATCAAGAGTAAGCTCTTAAGTCTCTTCTTCCTAATCTTCCCAATGATCTTCTCCACTGCTCTGTTTTATTACCTCTCAGAAGGGTTTTAGCTTTAATATATATTGGAATTACTGGGGAAAGGAAACATTTTAAACATTTAGGCATCCTAACTCTTTCAAGAGAAGCTTCTTAACCTTTAATCCGCCTTCCTCCACCCGCAGGCCATGCAATATGCAAGGCAAAAGGTCAGTAATGTGGACAAAGGCAGTAGCCTGAGTCTAACCCACTTTTCTTCTACCCAAGCTATCTGCAGTCAGCGCACAAACACATATCACTGACTTTTATTACTACTAAGGGCTGATGTGCTCAGTTTAAATACTGGCAAGTATTTAAACTACTCGACATCCACGCACGGCCGAGCAGAAGAGCGTGTGGGCTTACCTGGGAGGGAAAGCAGCACATCAGCTCTCCCCAAGAGCTCACAGTTGGCCAACCAGGTCCTCAGCTGATGCGAATTGGTTCTGCTCCCTCTACCTGCACCCTGGGGTCTTTTGGGGGGTTATCAGTCTGTCTACGATCAGCTCTGCCCTGCCATCCCCACCCCCAGAGCTGTTGGCCAGGCTCATTAGGGGCAACAACCGTCACAAACGTAACGATGGACATGGGGTCTTTGCTGTGATGCCTGCTGTGTCACCCTGTCACTGCTGTGCACCGGAACATTTCATCTGTGTTTTGGGATGGTTCCTGGCATGCATTTTCTAAAGTAAACATCAGCAGCAAAATCAGCTCCAGACCCTTAAAGGCTGGGCAGCTCGATAGAAATGCCATGATAAATATTCACGAGGCGCTCCAGCGAGCAGTGCTTTCATTTCCTCTGCCCTCTCGCTGATGGGGTGACCATCCTGCCCTCCACGAGCTACGGACACTTTCCCTACATCATCGGGAAGACCGGAGGGACAGGCAAGCTCGAAACGAGACTGCCAGGCAATAATGTGCTACAAACAAAAGAGATGTGCATACACCACAGCCACCCTGCCTCAGTGACCTTTCAAAATACAGTCGCTTTATCAGTTCCATAACGTCATCCCCTTGTGCCCACACTTACAAGAAGTTTCATTTTCTCCACAAGTCACTTCACTCCCGAAAAGCTCTCAAAGGAATAGCACAGACCTCTGAAATAGGTGCAGCCACTGGTGTACACAGGGACAGAGCAGCATGACCCACCAGCTGAAGGCAGCTTGCCAAAAAGCTTTTTCCTGGTGAAAAAGTCAATGCAACAGAAAAGGATAAAGCTTTAAAAGAGATCCAGCCCTTCTGCTGGTTTTCCACACCAAACTGATTTACCCAACTAAATATTTGGCCTCAAAGCATTCTTCCCTCAAACTGATTCACTCTAAAACTTATTTAAGGCAGAAAGGATGGGCGAAGGCTGGCAAGTGGGAGCACAAGTCCCCCTCCTCCCTTCTCTTGAGCTATACATTGCTATATAGCTTGATCAGAACAGGCTGCAAGCAGCTGAGCTGGGTTTGCTCCCAGGGGATGCTGCAGATGAGTTTCAGCATGATGAAATTATGATCTTAACATGACCTAATGGGACTTCTTTGTCCGTCTATGGAGAAGCCTTTAATGAGCTCATAGCTCATATAGTTTATCACCATAGTTGGTGATGAGCAACTTTGGAACCATTGTAGGGAGATGAATAAAGATGCGAGTTTGAACGTTCAAGTACACAGAGATATGCTTGATGATGCCTTTTGTTAGACACCCCAGTCACTGATTTATACTCACTGTCAAAAGGAAGCTAAAGATAGCGTTTGGAAGACAGCATAAAATGTTGGGTCTGCTGTATGGAGCTTAAATAAAACTATACGTTCAATAAAATTGTATTCACGTTGCTGTGCCTCTGGGTCTCACGTAGCTCACCTACAGGTTTGGAACAAGTATTCATTCAACTCCAGCGAAACGATACTTCAGCCAAAGCTGTGGCTGTCAAAGTTGTGCATCGACAGTGGCCTTAGCCCGTTTGGGAAGTAACTGGAGACGCAACTAAAGATTCAGCAGGGAATCAGCAATATGAACCAGGAATGATCCCTCCCAAAGTATCAGTGCAGTTTGTCCCCACTAGACCCATTTCTTCTGATCAGTATTTATCCAAGAGGAAAACAGGATCAACTGATCATTTACACTACTGATTTTCTTTTTTTCAGTAGTTTTAAAGATACTGATAAAAAAAATGCAAAATGATTGTATTAAGCAAGCTTTCGGCTGTTCTTTGCAGGTTTAAATTTGAAATGCAGCGTGTGAACCCATAGCATTTTATGGGTTTCATCATATCAGCAGGGCATTTCAGCTAACTTTAGTCCTCCTTTGATCATCTTACATGTCTCATCTGTTCATATCGTAACTTTTGAAGAGGACGTCTGATGTTTTCTTCTGAAGTTCATGTAAGAAAGTGAAGAGCCTTTATTTTAGGTGACCTTTAGAAGGGAGGAGGTTGGCACATGCAAAATGTAGTTTTCAGTCATTTGTTTTAGTCATTTCAACACGAGAAAAGGAATCTGTCAGTGACAAATTAGTAGGTTGTTTGTTATTCCTACACTGGTAAAAGAGAATATTAAACCTACCAGGAACGTGTTCTGGAAATTATACTATTTCTTATTCCTTCTAAAGCATAAATAGGTGTTGTGCCATGGAATTAGGCCAAAAATGCATTAGTAAAATAGCAAAGCAGGAACAAGAGTGTGGTGACAGAAGTATGTACTAGCACCTAACCAGATTTGTCAGCAGCAGCATTTTGCTCTCAACGATAAAGATGCTCTCCAAGTTAATAGGTTTAGCTCTAGATATATTACGAGGCAAAATGCAGTAACTCGAATGATTATTAGTTCATCTCATTGTCTCTACCCAAGGCTGCTCTATAAGAACAATTTTACCCTCTAAGTGCCTGACCGATGCTGGGGAGCCTGGACAGAGAGACTTCACACGTGGATTCTGTCTCACTCAATGACTCATGATAAGAAATATTTGGGGAATTACTGATACGTGACATATCTTTATGTCTGGTTTTTATTCTAATTTTCACTAAAGTCATCGGAAGGTCTTCTATTGACTTTAATGGGCTCTGAATGTGGGTAACAAAAACCCTGATGAGACTTTGCAAGAAGGTTTTCTGGACTGATCCCCGAAATTCTGGGCACTACTCACCTCCCTCTCCCCAGAACCGAGTCGTGGATTTGCTCCTAATGCACAGGACAAGAGGGCAGGATTTTAAGCATTCCTGCTATCGCATGGCAGCGGCATGCTTCACAGTGACTGATTTCCCCCAGCTTCCAGCCGGGAGGTTTGGTTAAGCTCTGTAAATTTTTATAGAAAGGGCCTCCAACTGTCCTGACTTACATGTCAAAAGAGATACTTTATCACAACATCCATCACCCATCCCATCTCCTCAAAGTGGGAAGTTTTGCGATATCTGGTTTTACATACTGCCAGATGCTGGGCTCTTTCATTCACTGCCAGACAGGAACAGAGTCTCATAACTCATAGGCAACACACGATGCCATAAACCTTTTTGCGAGACACACTTCATAACCATGAGGGTTAAAAAGTATGACCCCATATATTTAAAAAGTAATAAATGAGGAATTTAGTGGCGTAAGCAGCCCATTAGGCATGGCACTATGTTTAAGCATGAATTTTGACTTCTCAGATTTTCTAAGGTAACACTTTCCAGATGGAAAAATAAAGATTTACCAAAATAGAAGCGCCCTATAAAAACACCGATTTTGATACAGTTCCGATGGGAACCTGTCTCCTTACCTGCGACCTAGCACATCTGGCACGCAGACCCGGAGCCAAGCACCTGGAAGACCACGTTTCAGAGCAAGATGCATGGCCGAGGACCACTGTGGCCAAGACCCGGGACTCGGAGCGTTTCCAGCCTGCTGAGCCTGCTGTCTTTCCCACCAGGATATCGAGGGAGAGAGCCCCATCTCCTCCTCCGCCTCCTCCTCCTTGCAGATCTCTCCATCCAAGACCTGGGACCTCGGTCAAGCAGAATAGCAACACTCTGGTGTAGTCCTGATGCAGAACAATCCCTTTTCAGGTTCAAGTTCAATGTGGAACAAATTCAGGTCACACTAGGGTTAGTCCAGGCTACTTCTGGCCTCCAACCTTGGTGAGAGTCTCAGCACTGAACGTTTGATACCTAAATGCCCTATTTGCTCTCACAAAGAGGCAGGTTCAGAGCAGGAGCAACACCTCGCAGTCGTAAATGTTAAATACCTCCCAAAAAACCCAACCTACAAACACCCCACGTTCCACTCTCCAGGCAGCCTGGCCATGTTGGATGTGGCAGCATCTCAGAGGTGCTGGTGGAAGTGATACCTGGAGAGAAAGGAGATGGGAATCTCCCCCCACTCCCCCCACGTGAGTGGGGAGGGCTGAAGGCAGGAGCAGCTCATGCTGCCACCCCAGGAAAAACATGACTGTTCAATCTCTATCAAGCAAATTATAAAGCTTTTAAAGCTCAACCTCCCCCTCTTCAACTGAACATTAAAAGCTACAATAAGAATTGAGATGAATTAATGTCTGCCTTACAGCCTCAGATCCATTTGGGTAACCACACATCAGGGCTCCCATCCGAAGGAGGTCGCCGCATCTGGAAATGGCACATCCCAGTTTGGGATGGTTGATAAATTTCTTTCTTTGGTAAAAATGTAAACTGTTAGTTTACAGATACAGGGGAAGTTATGGTGGTAAAGGGTTTCCAGTAAAGCTCCCTAAGCTCTGGCAGAGTTAGACCCAGCCAGTTATCGGGGAAATGCCCTCGTCCTCTGTCTGTTCATTCGGATGTACTTTCAAACGGGCAGGGGAGCTGAATGAGACACAGAGCAACGCCCCGAGATGAAGGCTGAAATCCCTTTCAGGTTCACAGAAATAGATCCAGGGCCTGGGGGGGGGGGGATGTCTTTCCAAAAAGAAAACAAGCCATGCTAAGACTTATCTCGTGCATTTGCACCACTTACTAAAAAGCCTCTTTTCCCAGTGGTGGCAAACAAATGTCCCAGCCTAGTATCTGGAAATGCCAGAAGAAAGAGATTGTTCGTATAAACACATACATTTCCAGGGGAAGTTTACTCTTCCTATAGCAGAGGATGTTTACTTTTCTAGAAAAAGAGTGCCTTAAAACCTTTCTTCCCTTCTACTTCATCACCATTTCACTGGCACTCGGGAACAGACATTCCTCATTTCAAACACGAGGTTTAGCAGGTCAAGTGAAGGGGGAGCCGCAGTTGTATATGTAAGAAAAAAATAAATGTGGGGAATGAAATGAATAAGCAAAGAGGCCGGGTTAGAGCTTAGAGACTAGAACTTCTCCGACCGGGGCAGCGACACAGGCAGGCAATGTGACAGCTAAAGACTGTCAACCCAAAGAGCACGGGCCCAGGGCTAAGCTCTGCAGGTCAGACCCGTGGTGCTCCTAAATGTCACAGGGGCCGCAGGCTGAGACCCTCCTCCCTCCCTCTGCCATTGCTCATGAAGCACGTTCGAACCACAGGGAATGTGACCGGCACGCTACGAGAGTCGGCTGGCTTCTGGCATGCTCAGTTACTGATTTGCTGCGAGCGGGTTTTAGAGATCAAAAATCAATGTCAACGATTTTAACTTCGGTTTAACAAATTCCTAATGAAGTTTAATGGATGCCATTAGGTAAATTGCAAGCGCCAGCACTATCCATCATTGCACAGAAATGGAGATACTTTAAAACGCATTTTAAAGTTTCTTATATAAGTACAATAAGAATAAAGAATATCTCATTATTTTTATGACCACTTAACAAGCTTCTGCAGTATTCAGATAAGCACCTACAAACAAAAACCCACCGCTCTCATAATCAGGTACAATTCCACTGCCTTCAGATGAACCACACCTGATTAACTGCAGGGTGAACTGGGCCACATAAGCAGCAAAGACCCACGCTAAGGACGGAAACCCTCGCTTTGGGAAAATAGGCAAAAGCTGCAACTCTAATGCTTACGGAAGAATTCCAAAAGCCTCTATTTGGACGGGCTTAAAAAAATTTTACCTTTCAGCTAATGAATAAAGATGAAGACAAAGAGGTTTTGATTAAGGTCTTGTTCCTGCAACAAGCGAAGAGGACAGGAGAAGCCCCTCGAGGCTGGGCTTTATGTAGCAACGTACGTGCTTCAGGAACAGTACACGGTTCTCTGCAGAAAGACAAACTTCCCCCGTACCGAACAGGACAGGAATCCAGGTCCATCACTCACAACCCAAGGAAACAGGTTACAACAGCGGGTGCCACGGAGCTGAGCAGATGCTGAAGACGCCACGTCTATCTGTACCGGTGCGGGTGCTGGATGACAAACACTGAACTGTCCAGGAGCATTTGATGTTTGTGTGAGAAGAGCCCTCTGATTTTCATGAACGCAGAAGCACCTGATGATAGGAAAAGCCACGTTTCCACGCTGGATCTCTGGAGCTCTCCAGTCCAATTCCAGGACCTCATCCCATTGAGTTTTGAAGACCCCCAAGGATGGAGTTTCCACAGCTTCTCTGGGCCCCTGGAAGAGCAGAGTGGGGAAGGGCTGAAAATTCACCCTTTGCTTGTCTTAGGTACCAAAACAGCTTCTCAGAGGCACCTCTGGCTCCTCTGCTTGCAGACCAAGGAATCCAGCAAGTCTGGGGATGGTGAAGGAGAACACCAACCAGGGCTTGGAGTTCGGTTTTCAGGCAGAGGGCGATGGTGACTGGGAAAGTTCCTTTTCGGGTCCCTCTCGCTCTGATGTTGCTGCAGCTGCTGAGACTCTTCCCCGTGCTGCATGTTCAAACTGCTGAGAGGAAGCCACTGTCACAAAAAAAAAAGACTGATAAGGAAAAAGAGCATCTCAGTAACACAACAGGGAAAGCTGGTCGTGCACGTCAGGTTTCACTGTTAAAATTGCTGCAGGTTCCTGGACGGAGACTGTTTCTTCCATCTTCATGGAAGGAAGTGTCCTGTTAACTGAACTGACGTGTATTTTTCAGAAAAGACTTAAAAATGAGGAATTAGGTATCAGCTTGTGTGCATTCCTTCCTCTCCCCCAAACTGAGAAAAGTAATCTCTGAGGGAAGAATTTAATCAAAGCCAGCCGCTAATTACTTTCCTGACACCAGGGGAGAAGAATGTTGGCATCAGAAAGATCTGGAAGATTTTCATGATTAATATTTGATAAATCTGTAATTGGATCGTTTGATTTTGCAGTCTCCTTTGAATAGAGGTAGAAACTTTATTGAAATTAATCTTTATGAATTCAGGCCACAAACTTCAGGGGATGATACCTCATTGATTGATTTGAGTATCTTGAAGTGCTAACCCTGGAGAGAAGATAAATTGGGATTGCCTAAGGACAAGTTAATACAGACTGAATGTAATCCAGAGTGCTTTCCTATTAGAGGAAATAAATTACGTTCTGTAAAGAGTTACAGTTGAATTTCTCTAGCCTTTTTTTGCTGAAGTTCAGAGATTCGACGTGAATATTTAATTCAAAAGCAAATGAGAATTAAGTGTGCTAACATTAAATTAATAAAATAGTTGAGTAGCATGCAATAGTGAGCAAGTGTTCTCATGAAAAAATACAAGAATAAAAATTGCAACATTATAGTCATCTAATATATCATATTGTTTAGAATTGGATATAAGAATTTTCTCTTGATCCTAATAAAATAAAGCAGAAATTCTATTAAATGCAATAAGAACATTGTAGGGTTGAATATTATTACTATGAACAACAAAAACAATGTCTTGCTCTGATTTTTGGCTATCAAGTTATGTATTGAAACCTTTAGAACTGGTTTATGCTAATAAACCAGCAGCAAAGCAAAAAAAAATTGTCCAGAAATATCTGGTTTACAACTAAAGTAAATTAAAGGCCATGTGCACGTTCACTGACGGATCTGAACGCCCAATCTTTTATTTTGAAGGGAGAGATTAAAGTTCCCTTTCCTTAACCAGCATCGCTGCTTTGAACAGACAGCAAAGAAATGGCAAAAAATAAGAAAGAAGAGTCTTAATCCTAGTATTCCAACATGGCTTGTGGGCGTTTCTCCCCTACTGCAGAAGCAAACAGCAACACAGCTCTTTTATATTAGCTTTAAAGAAGACTTGGGTTTGGGCACCTCTCCCCTGATATTTTTAATTCAGCATTTAAATAGTTGCATTAGTATGCACAGCACTTTCCACATATGCAAGTAGGGAGGTTTTTGCCTCAAAGAGGTCATGATCTAAATTAAATCACAATATTGAAAAAATGACAAAAAAGCTACCTGAAAACAATACTGAGTCTTAAGCTAGCTACAAAGCTTTCTCCCTTCCCCTTTCCGTCGCTGACAAGATTTATGAGAAAGCAAGATACAGAGGGTGATTGCCTGTGCTAGGCAAACAAAAAGGACTGAACCTGAAGACAAAGATGACGAGGTTGTTCAGCACAGTGCCTGTGGAAGGCTATTCCGGACTCAGAATTAGAAAATTGATAAAGATAGCCTTGTTAGAAAAGCTACAAAGACATAGCATATGAGAAGTCATGGATTTGGTAGATATGGCATGATGGGTAAAGTGTTTGAAGTGGATGAGGAAAAAGGCCAATATGAAGATGAAAAAGAAGGACCTAAGACAATCCTTCCTACAAATACACTTCAGGCCAGAGGGGGGCAAACGTGTCATGTTCCAGGTGGCATTAGAAAAAAAAGAGGACGGCGATTTGAACCCAGGTTATGTACTGGAAAACCAGTACAATTCTGCAAACGAAGAGGGAGCACGCGCAGGAACTCTACACGTGCCCAGGGATGCGGCTTTGCAATCCGTACTCTAGCTGAGCCTCACTGACTTGGTGTATATATTCAACATACATTCTGTGGGTAGCGATCTATCTGTTCAGCAGAACCCATAGAGTCAGCAGGGCTCAATACCAAACGTAAGCCCCTTTTTCTTGGAGCAGCAAAGGCTTGCCCACAAACGCAGCCTGGAGCACCTTCAACCGCAGAGGGTGAGTAGAGCAGAGTAAAACCATGGCCCCTTCTCTTTGCCCTGGAGCACCGGAGAGTCCTTCTGCGCAGGGCTTCCAGCCGGCTCGTACCACCAAGCTGCTCCGTTGCCACACAAAGGAGAATGCTGTCAATGCGTACGGGTGCGTCTGTAACTTCTGCAGCTAATTAATTTTATGTAGCAGCAAGTACATAAATAGGTGTTTTAAAGCTCAGCCCACGGAACTACCTCAGCACAAGCCTAGTTCATAACGGGAAGGTTCATTTTAAATTAAAGCCGGCTTTGTAAGCAAACCTCGCCCCAGATCCCAAAATGTAGGACCAGGGAGACAGCGTAGCTCGCCGAAAGAAAGCGAGGGGAAAAAAGCCTTTGGTCCACTGAAGGAGGGTTTTAGTCTTATTTTGTAAAAGTTGTTTGAGGAAACTACGTATCGCCCTCGAGGACCAGTTTTGTTAGCAGAAGCGGCACTTAACGCTCCCCGTTCTCGTCCAGGAAATCCCTGGGCCCAGCGGCCTTTCGGTGGCCGAGAAGCTCCCCCTGCGTTTTCTTCAACAACACCCCCCCCCCCCCCCTCTTTTACTCATTTTCGACTTCATTGTACTCCCCGGCCCCAGAAAGCCCCAGCCGAGGGCGGGGGGGCGGCGTGTGCAACGGCAGCCCGGTTCCCGTTACGTGACTGACTCCTGGTGCACCCAACGGGTACTGCACCGCCGGGAACCGTGGTGCTGACACCACGACTCCGAGGAACCCCCGCAGGGGCAGCCGTGGGCGCCCCTCGCCGCGCCAAGACAAGGAGAACCAGCGGCCTCCGGTACGGCGGCCCGGCCCGCCCCGAGGGGCCGCCGCCGCCCAACGGCCCCGGCCCCGGCCGCTCCCCTCCGGGCCTTCCCGCCGCCCCATCCTCGGTCCCGAGCAATCGACTGCCGAACGACTCACCACCCCCCCCCTCCGCGTCTGCTCCCTCACCACGCTAATCGAGGTGTCGGTGGATCGGCTCGCCCGGCTTGGGGACGGGCGGGGCGGACGCCCGTCGCGCGGGTGCGCCGGGGGACGGCGGCCGGCGCCATTTTGCAGGAAGAGGTGAGAGGTGCGGTGGCTCCGCCGCCGCCGGTGCTCTCTCCGGGGCGGCCCCGCCGTGCTTCCCCCTCCCCTCCCGTCGCCTGGCGCTGGCAGGCTTCGGCCGCGGGCGGCCGGGCCTGTAACGAGCGGGCAGCGCCGCGGTGCTTTGCGGGACCGCTGTCGGGGAAACGGGGGGCGGCCGCGAGGGGCGATCGGCCCCGCCGGTCCGGTCCGGTCCGGTCCCGCCAGGCGGGGTGGGGAGCGGGCAGGAGGGGAGGCCGCTCGGAGGCAGGGAGGTGCGCGGGCAGCCCCGGTCCGGTCGGAGCGCGGCCTGCCCGGGCGGCGCCTCGGAGGCCAGCGCCTTCGCTTCTCTTCCAGGGGCAGCCGGGCCTGTCGGCGGGAGGGAGCCCACCGTCTGCGATGGCTAATGTGAGTAACGCGGATCCCCGCCTCCCGGGCCTTGGCGCCGTAGCGGCCCCCTTCTCCTTTGGGCTTGGGGTACGGGGGTGGCTGTAAACCCGCGCCCGGTCCCGGTGAGAAGGCAGACCGGCGCCGCCGGAGGAGAGCGCTTCTCCGCGTCACGCGGGACGCTTGCACTGCATTTCTCCTTTAAAGCTGCCTTAAATCATCCTGTTTGTGGGGGAGTCGTTGATAAAAATCTGAGTTATACCGAGGTACGCTGTTACTAGAAGGCAGTGGTATCGTCATCCTTCTGTCTAAGTTTTGGAAGCCCATTTCTGTGGGTATCTGGGGATAATTGAGTTGAGGATTTAAGTAGGATCTGTTTTGTTTGGGGGTTTTTTAACGTCATGAGTTAAGGTAAAACACTCAGGTTCACCGGGGTACTTTCAGACTGAAAAATGAAACGTGCTTTATTGATTTAGTTTTGCCACGGAGACATGAATAATTTATTGATTTCAGCGGTGTTTTTTCAGTTGTGTAATGCTAGGTATGTAAATATTTGCGTAAGTGAGCTCAGTCAACATATCTGTAATTAACGCTAACCTCTCAATGTTAAGTGATCCTGATTATAAGAAGAAATGCTTTTTTCTTGTAATTACATGTCAGCTGTAATTGTTTGCATCTGTTTTACCTGTAATATAATCATTATGCAAAAATGAATTTCAATAGCGCTTTTACGTAATAGAGGAAAAAAAACATTGAAGTGGAATCAGCAGACTTGTGTTGTTGTTACAGGAACCTCTTAAACCCTAGCAGTGTTTTAGAACTAGGCAGTTTAAGGCCTTAACTGTAAAGACATGATTTAAGTCAGAAAATCAAACATGCCTTTATGCATTTGAGTCTTCGTGATGCTGGTAGAACTTATTAGACATTGTATGTTTATGCAGAGGTGGTATGTAAGAAACTGATGCTTACTGACTTAGGTCCTGGTACTTTGAATAGAGTTTTTATCTTAAACATATAAACAGTACCATTTTCTCACTTTTTTTTTTTTTTGAAGTAACCTTGTTGCATACATATTTAGTTTACACATGCATGAACTTTTATAGAATCAAGAATACAGCACTTAGGGAAAATCCCTTTATGTTAGTTTCTCAAAAGAATTTCTTTCCCTCACCTGGAAAATAAAGTTTTACGAAAGCACATAAGCTATGGCAGGTGGGATTTATATTTTCCAGTAATGCATGCTTTTGTGCAACTGCAGTCAAGAGTGTTAGTAGTTTTGTGCTAGAGTTAAGTAGTCTTTAATTTTTTTAAAATTACACTTCTAACTCTACGTTTTGAGTGTATGATTGGTTATTTTTCTGTTATGCATGTGTAAATGCATCATGAAAGTTGTCGATCTGTTTTTACAGTGTAAAAAATAGATCAGACTTTTCAGTTTAATCATGTCACTTGGATATTTCTTGTTTAAAAAAACAAAACACAAAACCCACAAAAAGAAACCCAGTAACAGTTGCTCATGTTACTACTTAAAATACTGTCATTGGGCCTCGGAGTTAATCCTCATGGTGAGGGGCTACTGGCTCTTGGAGCCAGGGCTCTTTGGAGTCCTGTCGTTGAGATTGTTTGCACGCTCAGGGAGATAGCATTGCATCATTTTCTGTTTACTGTGTGGCTGAATGAGTTTCTGATAGAATCATCTTCAGCAATTGAAAAGTTATGTTGACAGTACAACTCTGTGGCATGAAGCAGATTTTCTGGTGTATTCTGAGACCACGGAATTCATAAAGGTTTTATGGCTTATTGGCATTTTGACCACCATACTGATCTGTTTGCAGTAATACTTGCTCGTAAATGAGCGCATGTACTGAGTTTGCAAATCTAAATAACACTGGCTGCACTAACTTAAGTTTTGCACATGTTAAATGTTTACGGATTTTGAGAGCAAAAGAAAGAAGCTGAAATTACCATGCCTACCTGTTTTGATACGCATACCTCCCTGCATAGTTCAGAGCTGTTGGTGTGTGTCCTTTGCTGGCGAAGAAATGTGTGTAAGCACAGACGTATGCGTGCTCCTAGATGAAAGCTACAAGACGTATCTGGAGTGATACTATCCTGTGTCTCCCTCCAGTCTTTTAAGAAGTAGGAATCTAGGCTGGCTAACATTTGTGCTAGCCTTTGAGGCAAACGTCTTGGATATCAGCGTTTACTTAATTAACAATATTTCTAGGTATTTCTGCTAATCAGTCCCGTGATTGAATTGTGGCAATCATGGAAGCAATGACATGCATGGCAATAATCATGGAAACAATCCTCATCCATAGCTTAGTTTAGGTTGTGGGGTTTCAGTGGTGCTATTTAAACTTTTCGGGGTCCCTTCCTCACATGAGAAGGCCTTTCAATAAGTGTTTTCGAGGCTTTTCCTTTACTTAGAATACTATTACTAGTAAAATATAAAAGTAATAATAAAGTGCTTCTAAAACTTGATTTTATAGAAACACAGTTGATCATAATTAAAATTGTCGAGTTAAAATTTAATTATCGAGCGAGGATTTCTCTTGTGATCCACAAAGCTGTACTTAAACTAGTGTTTTTGCTAGCAGTATGTAATACTTATTTTGTTTTTGTCTTCTCAGGTGCTCTGTAACAGAGCAAGATTGGTCACCTACCTACCAGGGTTTTATTCCTTAGTCAAAAGAGTTGTAAATCCCAAGGCTTTTTCTACAGCAGGTTCCTCTGGCTCAGATGAGCCTCATGTTGCTGCTACACCTCCTGATTTATGTAAGAAAAAGCAAATTCATTTTCTTTGAATTCGTGTGCTATCAGAACTTTGCACCCCATATAAATCTGGGAAGTCTGAAGTGTGCTTTTTATGTCAGGGCCCCTCCTTTTACTTGTGTGTTGTGGTTACTTCGGTTATATATGATTGTGATCAAATACAGATATTTGTGATCAAATACAGATATGGGAGAGGTTTTTCTTCCTTTTTTTTTTTCCCTCCCTTTCTTTTTAGATGGGATGACTAAAGCAACGCCTTGACTTTTGCAGGTCCAAGAACTGTATGGCCAGATGAAGTAATGGGTCCATTTGGTCCTCAGGACCAGAGATTCCAGTTGCCTGGTAATATTGGGTTTGACTGTCACCTAAATGGCACTGCTTCTCAGAAGAAAAGCCAGGTTCCAAAAAGTCTGCCTGATATATTAGCAGAGCCTTCAGCAAGTGAAAGGCATGAATTTGTAATGGCACAATACATAAATGAATTTCAGGTAAGAACAGGCTGCTTCTATGTGAAACTGATATTTCTTGTCTAAGAGAAACATAACTAATCTCTCTTCCTCCTGAAAAAATGATATTGTTGATTTTCTAGATGGTTTTGAAAGATGACCTTCAACTGGGGTGAGCGAGAGATTACACAGAACCTAGCTGAAGTTTTTTCTTCGAGGAGAAAGAACTATTTCAGGGTGTCGTTTTTTTGACTAAGCAGTGCTTAGTGAAATAGCATTTTAGTAGTGACTTAATTATATGGATATGGGAAAAGAAAACTTCAGTTTCAAAACCTGCTGTTTACCAAGTCTCACCACCTTTTATCAAACGGGGTTGGTAGTTTCTTCACTATTTCATTTAATGGATCTGGACTTACATAGTTTGGACAGTGTTTAGATCTGCCTGCTTAGTTCTGACAACCATTGAATTCACACAGGAGAAGCAGATCAGCAGATCAACGTACCTCAGGTCTCACAATGAGACTGCGTTTTGGCGATGGCAGAGCTTGCAGCGAGTCAGGTGCATTATTAACAACAAGCAGCTTGATAATTGCTAGCATGATCGCAACGTTTCAACAAATGTTGATTGCTACTAGCTGCTGACTCAACTTTCCAGGTTCTCCGAGTTTGTGACATGCTCAGACTTTGGAAGTCAACTAGCAAATCTCCATTGTAAAAACACTGTATAGCGTTTTTTGTAAATGTAGCATTGTATTCCAAAGTGTTCAGAAAACATGAGCTTCTGGTGAGCTCCCCAGATTCTGTTTTCAGCTTGGGTGGATCATACTTTCCATTAAAAGCCCAACAGAAAATTCTAGTTTAGTTCATTTAGTGCAAACCAGGTGCACTGAATACGTCTGCTTTCTAGCAAGATTACTTGTATAATGAAATGCCTGGTGCAGCTGTTGCTGTCCAAAATGGAAGGGAGAAACTGGAAAGAGCAGAGACAGGTTTTGCAACCGGTATTCAGAAAGTCAGGAAGAGTCAGCTCTGCTTCATACCAGTGGTGTTTAGGAATCCACGAACAGCATTAGCTCACAAAAATGCTGAACTACTCATCCTAGGAGAGGACCCAGATTTGAATGATGGGATCAGCTGAATGCAGGAACCTCCCATAGGTTGCTGCAGCAAGCAGGAGAAAAGCTCAGTGCCGCTGAAGCTTGTGCACCAGTCCTTGAACCGGTCAGAGAAATGGCAAACTTCTCTGACCTCTGTGTACCTGAGATTGATGTATTAGTTTCATCTGAGCAGAGTAAATGGGCCTACCAGCCTATCAATATCAGAAAGTGATACTGATCTTTGGAAAATGGCCATAGCAGGCGCGCTGTCATCAAGAGACTAAGCGTATGTACTGTGTAAGTGGTGTTTAGCCGGCTAGGATGGGAGTAGTAGACAAGAAATCACAATGAACTACCGTTCCGGTAAGAGAAGCATCCTGTAGTTAGGAAGAAAAGAAGCTTACCAGCATAACTGCTGGTTTGTCAGGCTTGAAGTACCAACTGATCCGTCCCAATGACTTTGCAATCGTAATGCAAGATACATGTGGAAACATACATATTGAAACTGCAGTTAATGTCTGTTGTTTGTCTATTGTTGTGTTTATTTTTTTGCTGTTTGGCGTTTTGGGGGGGTTTTTTTTGCTATTCTTGAATGTTACTTTCTAGAACAAAAATGCTAGCCACACTGTGTTTTCAATGTAACAGTTTTCCCTAGATACAAACAGGTGTTAGGTAGGAATTAATGTACTACTCAACGTTGTAATTTCAGTCTTAGAGAAACTTACTGAAATTCCTTGTAAATTATGGCACAGTTAGAGCTAGGAAAACTGTATTAAGGCATTCTGTGCCTATTACATAACAGTTGCTATCCCAAAGGCGGCAGCTGTTGTTACTACCTTCTTAAAGGTATTTTAAGCATAAATGCTATATATCTAATGTACAGGTGCTCCATTTGTAACATACCCACAAGAATCTGGGGTTTGGTGTGTTTTGGGGTTTTTTCAGTTTTCTTGTTTGTTGTTTTGTTGTTTTTTTTTTTAAACTGTAGAACTAAAAGACTGTAAAGAATAAAAATGCTGTTATTGGAAAGCTGTTCTGCTACCGTTTCAAGCTTCGACAGCTAAGCCTAAAAATACTGATAGTACGGAGCTCTAGAACTGTTGTGTAGCTTTAAAATAAAAGTTTTATTCTGGCTCAGGTAATGTGTGTATGTCTGAAATCTATCAATTGCTGTTGTATTGAATACTTGAGGCCATTGTTTCAGGAGGATATTTTTCAAAAATTTCTGTATTGGTTAAGGCTTTGAGATAATACGGTTACAATAATACATAAAGCTTAAAATTTCTGTATAGGTTTAAGCAATAGGTTATACCTGTATCTGTTCCACTTTTAAGATTTGAAAAACGAATTTTAAGTCTCACTGCAAATGATCTTTCTGTGAAACTGCTTGGGTGTATCAGTGGACATTTAGTCACAAAAACATAGTCTGGTGTACAAAGTTATTCCTGTTATATATTAATGCACGGGAAAGTTACAATTTTCATTTTTCTCAGGGTGCTGATGTTCCACAGAAACAGCAAATAAATAACGCTGAAACTTACTTTGAAAATGCAAAGGTAGAATGTGCAGTACAAGCTTGTCCTGAACTGTTACGAAAAGGTATATTTTCACTTTTTTTGATAGCTAAGAAATTACAACTTTTTAAAATGTAAAAACATGTAAGTTAAAGACTGATGTAACTGATGCCACAGAATGTGTAATAGAAAAGGGTAATCTAGAGTTAATATTTTACAAAAGAGAAATTCATGCTATAAAATGAAAACTGAAGCTTCGCTGTTGACAATACTTTATATCTCATATAAAATTCAGTGCCATTTAAATTCAAGCTCAGCTGGGGCAGGGAGTAACTTTCAGCTGCTTCTTTAGTGTCAGGTAGATTCTGGAGCTAATTCGCTGTCCAAAAAACGGTTTGTAACAAAATCAAGTCTTTTGGCACTGCTTCTTAGTAGTAAAATAGCAAATTGAAATTATGAAACTACTTGAAAGCATTGGTCAATCATTTCCTCCTTTAATTTGCTGAAGGAGGAAATGATTGAAATTAAATTGGAATAAAGCTTTCTAATTTTAAAACTGATATACTGAAAGACTGAAATTTGGCTGAAATCTCAGTCTAGATGCTGAAGAGAGCATACTCTTCAGAGAGTAAGAAAGAATGAACCTTTGGGCTTTTAATTCTGGAAAGTGTTTTTTAACTCCCACACTGAAAACAAGGCTCCGTGAAGCCTCGTCGTGACTTCAGTGCTTCACGTGCATTCCTGTTTGTAGTCCAATAGGTGATGCAGAGAGAGAAGCATGATGGGTTTGGGCCTTTTCTGCCCCAGGGGAAGAACCGTCACAACTCGTCTCTATAGTACACTACTGATACTGAGTCTGCTGTCACGTCCTAGGAAGTAGATCTGAGGCATTTCTACTGAAAGATTTAATGTAAAAATCGGTGTGCATCATGTAGCGTGGCTTAGCCAGAAAATAAGGGTCTTCACGCCTTATGCGTGCGGAGAACCGTGGTGGTGTTCCGTTCAAAAAAAGTATTCCTATACTTGGTGTTGCATCTCTGCAAAGAAAGGCACTTGTTTGCACATTCTGGAATGTGCAGAGTAGTGGGGCTTTTATCATCTTGCAGTTAGATAGGAGGTCTTGAAAGAGCAAACTCGATTGCCTAAGTTGTTTTTAACAGGACCTTACCAAGGTGCGTTAGTTTTCACAAAAGCAACATCAGCACTTCAAACCAGCATGCTGTTTGCTGGATCTGACGTGAGAAACACGCGTATCTTGGATTTAAATGAAAGGAAGGCTTTAAAGTAGGGTCAATAATTTGTCTAAAACTGAAAAATCATGAGTAAAATGTAAGAGCAAGCCATAACATGCCGGTTTCCCTTTTTTTAGACTTTGAGTCAATGTTTCCAGAAGTGAATGCCAACCATTTAACGGTATTAACTGTCACCCAGAAGACTAAAAATGATATGACTGTATGGAGTCAAGAAGTGGAGGATGAGAGAGAAATGCTGTTAGAAAATGTAAGTAGCTGACAGTAGCATCGGCTTATTTTTGTTTGTAGATGAATCTTCTGTGAACTATGTCTGTATTTTGGTCCGTTTCTAGCTCTGGTAGTAATATACTGTATTACTTCTTAGAGCATTTTTGAGCTAATCCTACATTCTCTTACTGATAAAATGGAGATAACTTTTTTCCAGCTTTGTAGCTTTTTGACTACTCTACGTGAAATGTCTCAGAACCATTAAATTCTTTAGAGTGGGGAGAGCCAAAAGTATGCTAAAATGTTGTAAAATGCTACAGTAAATAAAGATACTTGATTGTTGTCCTGTTGCAGTTAAAGGGCAGCAACTATTTTCTCACCCTATTTCAGCTTTAGGACAATGCATTTTGTAGGATTTCACTGCTCTCTTTGTTTTTCCGTGATGTAATTGAGAATCCAGTACAGAGCCTGTCGATGAGTGCGTCCTCACTTGTTAAAAGTGGTTGCTCTGGGGTTTTTTCCCATTCTGATTATGGGTATGGTTAATGCTTTTAGCCTGGGTATCAGTTATATTTATTACATCTTAACCATCCTCATGAACTTTGTCGTCTTGTTCTGTTGCCACTAGAGGTCTCTCTGGAAATCACTTTATTTCACATTCTTCAGATTTTTTGGTGTGTGTACTCCAGCAGGTGTCACTGTTCACCACCGCTGGCGTTCTGAACACCTCAAAATCCAACGTTTCTATGTACTATTTGTTACAATTTTTCTAAAACTAGTAAAAAGCATCCTGTGGGATTTTCATCTGTATAGTGAGGGTCATATTTATGTTTGAAAATAGCCTGGTAATGTCCTTTTCAATCCTCTAAATTGCAAATGTGGCCTGTACAAAGCAGTGTAAGGGTTACCACAAAAAAAGGAAGAAGCAGTCTGAAGGATCAACATAAAGATTACACACAAATTAAAATTCCCTTCACATTAGTGTGTTCTTCTCTTTGAATTATTTATGGTCTGTTGGTCTTTGGCATTGTAATCTGGTCTAATTATATGTTAATTGGCATCTTTCTTCCTTGTGCACCTCCCTGTCAAGTCTAATATAGTCATTGTAGGGGTGTTATGATGTTGGATGTAACCTCCCGGCCTAAAGGTTACTAACAGTAAATTCACAAGAAAATGGTCTGTTTGTTTTGCTTCATAGATGGTTAGAAGTAACCTTAAAAATACTAATCTAATGTGAGGGGCTTGTGCTAAAGTAGTGAGGGTTATGTACAGCCAAATCTAAATGTTTACAGTAGTGAATCTCAAGAGTTTATTAACCTCACTCTTAAGTGATTGCTGAGGGCTTGTTACAACACCGGATCAAAAGACGTACTGTATCAGAAATGTGATGCCTAAAATGCTGTCTTCAGATGGCTTACTTATATTTGTGACTTAATTTACAGTTGAAACATAGTTAATCATCAGAGCCATCAAACTTCAAAATACAGAAGAGATTACTGTAAAGGATAAACTTCCCTTATTTTCGACCATTAAGGGCCTGAAGCTGAGTAACTATAATATTTCTATAAATTTGAAACCTTGAGCTGCTAAGGGCACTAATTATAGAGAACAATCCAATTTTTATAACTGAAAGTAAATAAAGTATTACATTTATTCTGAAGTTAGAAATATTTCTTTTTTATGAGACTAGGGAATTTCTTTCATGTTTTGAGGAAGCTATGTGAATTCTATTTGTGCTTTACTCTAGCTCAGTGTATTTGGCTATTTAGATTTTTCTACTTGGATGTGTTTTTCTCAGAGTGCATGGATGGTTTTGGAACCATCGCGTCTCTACTTTTGTGTTTTGTTGTGTTTTTTTTTTTCCTCACTCACCTTTGCAGGTTGCTTGAGAAATTTTCTATGGGCCCCTGCTGGCCCTCATAACATGGCTTGAAAACTGCTGGTCTAGGTGATTAAAAGCACGTAACTGAGGTCTCCTCCTGTTGTTGCTGATTTATCTGTGTAAAAAATGTGCTGTGTAATCTGTAGGTCGTGTAATTACTTTGTGCCCTGTGTCGTGATGTCAGAATACAGGAGCACAGATTTAAATCTGCCTGGTTGAATTTTCTTCTGTATCTGAGACTGCAACTCAACACCTAAGACTTAAAATAAAAAAAAAAAACAAACAACAAAAAAAACCCCCACTTATTTTCTCAAATTAGCTGATGTGAAAAGTTGGTACAAAAAAAAGGATATTCTTTAAGCTGTCTCTTCAGAGAAGGGCGGTTTTTGATGACGCGTTACAGAACAGGGAACTTCTTGGCATGTTGCTTAATTGAAAATACTATTTTCAGGAACATCAGCTGGTGTCCTCCAGTGTAATTGAAACATGACTGACAACTTTGACTATCAAATAGTGGGAGAGTTTGAAATCGTGATTCATCCTGACCACCAGTTCATTACAACAAGAGAATTGGTGTAGATTGGTGTAAAAGTCAAGTGCTTATGGAACTGTTTGCTGTCAAGATGCAAAACTAAAATGTTCTTTAAAATCATTTGCAGTTAAACATTTGTAGTGCAGGAGGAACTACGTAATACTGTCCTGTTGGCTGAGATAAGACCTTACAGCAAAACTCTGTTTTTCATGTGTTTATAAAAATCTAATGCTACATTTAGTGTCAAATTTGTGGAGTTTAGGCGAGATCTGTAAACTCGTGGAAATAACACAGAAATACCTGAAGTAATGCTTGACTTCTTAAAGAGGATAACAGGTATGATTGCAATGTGCATGAATAATCAAAGCAATTACGTTATTCCTTGTACAAGCTGTTAATCCATTACTGACTGGCACAAGGAACACTCGTAAATCTCGTATGATTGGAGTACCCTAATGTATGCCATTAATTCTAATCCTCTTAATATTTTTATTGAAAGTATGCTGAATTTCTCATTTATTAGTAGAGGCCAAAAGAAATCTGTGCTTGTTCATTTTCAGAATATTTTATACGTGTTCTGATATGTGTATATATGTAACAAAAATCTCATTTGATATCCTTCTTTCCCTTTATTTTCTTTAAGTTCATTAATGGTGCCAAGGAAATCTGCTATGCAATTTGTTCTGAAGGCTATTGGGCTGACTTCATTGATCCCTCCTCAGGACTGGCAGTAAGTTATGTGCTGTGTGGCATGCGCAATGGACACTGCTATGTCCTAACTAGCAGTGGTATTTGCATTCTATATGGGTTAAATCCAACTTTTTCATATTGCCCAGAAGCTGTTACCATAGGATAATTCATAAATTAAGATAGAATACTAACCCTACGCCGGTTCCCATACTGTGTCAGCTGTCACTGCTGTTGGCAGTTTGGAGAATGTTGTTCAGCAATGAAGCTGAATTTTGGATAACTGTGGAAGTTTTATGCCCAAAAGCTCTTGGTCGCTGCACAGTGGGCTGGTTATGCCCTCCCCAGGTAACTTGGTAGTCCTGACACCTATTTGTGTAGATGGAGGGTTTTAAAAAGTCTCTTTGCACTAGTTAATGGTATCTTTGTTACGTAGAAAAAATGAATAGCTTGTTCCTATTAAACAGCGTTGGCATTCATTGTCAGATTGCACCAGTTCTCGGGAGGACCTGACAGTTTCTTACCAAGACATCTGTGAAACATAAAGAGTCTTAAAACTTACAAGAGAGAATTGAGAAAGCTTCTATCAAAGCATGAGCGTATATGTATTTTTGTCTGAGAACTAACCGTTAAAACTGTATCATAGTTCAACATAATCATGGCAAAGCTCAGTTTAGTGGGTTTTTATTTAAAAACACTATGGAAGGCAGTGATTTATCGTGTCAACAGAGGCAAATAGGTTTAACAGGGGATGTTTATAAGGTGAACAGGCAGTTGAAGGTGTGTATAGTGCTTAAAAGCTTCCCAGAAATTCCACGCATTTAAGGAATAGTTACAGATTGACAAAAGTAAGGTTCTGTCTTTGGGCTCCAGTTCAGCAGTAACATCCTTACCGATAACCTGTTCATCAGGAGTAGGCTTTTGGTCAGAAGCTTCCTCTTGAGATAAAGCAACTGAAATACTTGTTTCAAATTTACACACATTTTTGCTCTTCAAAGCATCTTTCTTTATAGGGGGCTCATTGAAAAGGTACACGTCTTATTTTTGCTATTTCACAGAAGGGTTCTATCCTTAACGCCTGTAGAAGCAGCAGAACCTTTCCAAAGCACTTGAGGTTTGTTGCAAGTATAGTTGATTAGACTTTCAAACAACACCGATGTGCCTTCAGCGCTCTGTCAGTGGCAAAGGCAAATGTTTAAATACGGGGTGTCGGTATAACCAGAGGTGCTCTGCTTAGCTTCCTGTGTAGGTTTCACAAATAAAACTGTGCATAAGATTTCCTCTGACAGATGTAACTGGTACTTCTGGGCTTAGGTTTTGTTTTAAAAAGGGGACATTTTAAATGCTCTTGGAAATGTTCACGTGAAAAATTCTCTTTTTTTTTTTCTGCCTAGTTTTTTGGACCTTACACAAACAACACTCTGTTTGAAACAGATGAACGCTACCGCCACTTGGGATTTTCCGTTGATGATCTTGGCTGCTGCAAAGTTATTCGTCATAACATCTGGGGTACTCATGTGGTTGTAGGAAGTATTTTCACTAACGCTGAACCTGACAGCCCTATCATGAGAAAACTAAGTGGAAACTAGCAGTCATCAGGGTTTCACAAGTTCTTATGACCTTTGCATTCTTTTACTTGATGATTCTCTCTAAGCATTGTCAGGAAATGCCACACTTTAAGGTATTCTTAGATAATAAAGTAGCTGTTATTTATTTTAGTCTTTGTGAATATGTGTTCACCACATGTGACTTAGAATATGAATTGACAACATTCAAACGGATAACTTTGTGCTACATGAATTTTAAGCTGTGAGTTTCCTTCATCTTGAACAAGTTTAAACGTACATGTACATAGCTATCTGCATATCCTTTTTTAATACTATCTTACAAGCCACACTTCTTAACCATTTTGTCTTTCAGTGTCAAAAAAATCTGTGCTCTTAGTATTAAAAATCCCGATGCCACTGAAGTTTCCAGGGATTTTGCCACTTACTGAAATAAGTAAGTGGCAAAAAAGGTGGAATAAGTAATAAAATTGTTCTCCCAGAATATAGAACTTAATAAAAACTGCAGAAGTTAATGCTGGACTAATCACTCATTTGCTGTTCTAAAATGAGAATAATGAGATAAGCTTTCAGTGGTCTCTACTTCAGTGGGGAAGTGTTCACTCAGCTGCTACATCCAGAGACTCAGTAAAAAGTCTTAAATTACTCTAGAATCAGTCATCTCAATGTTTTTTTTGTCTTCGTGTTGCTTGAGATTTCATTTTCTCAGTGTTAGCTAAATATATTTAATTAGTTTATATATGTAAATGTAATTTAAAGTTGCTTTTGTAACTTTCTTAGGTCATTAAATACATTGTGGAAAAAAAAAAAAGGTAATAGGGCAATGCTTGGATATCATCACTGTTCTCCTGTACTTGGATGCAATTTAGACTTGTCTCTGTGGAATTTTGAAATGCCTGCGCAAAGAGCAATTATGATCAATTATTGCAATTATGATCAATTATAAAAATATTTCAACAGGAAGGTTTCAGTAAACTAGTCAGTCTCTTCAGGTATCATAAAAACAATCAGGACAGTTGAAGTTACTGAAGGGAGAAGAGTGAAGAAAATTCAAGGCACCTGAAATTCCAAAGCTCCGTCAGCTGCCTCGCTGCAGAGACTAACTCACAACCTAGATGGTAATCTCATCGCAGTCGGTTATCGGGGCCGTTTGTTAACACACCACTGCAGCAGCTGTGCCAGTTCGTGCAGCAGTGGGAATCCTTCACTCTTGACTCAGTCAAAACTTAGTGCAGCTTTTTGTCTGGATAATGGCTGCACAAGATGATGATCTAGGAGGTGTACCTTCCTGTCGGGTAGCTAGGGATTTTAGTCATTGTGTCTTTTTCCAATGTGAACTAACAATTACGGATTTAAAACTTGTTCTAGGTTTGTATACTACTACTATTTCCTACTTGGGGTCTAAGCCAGTTATAACCAAAGTCTTTTTATTGGCTTTAATGGGTTTAGAACCAGATGCTTTACCAAGTGCCTGTATCTGTCCTTGTTAATGATTGCCGCAAGCCCGTAACTCTGCCGGATCACAGAGGTGGAAATGAGGAAGACTTTGCACTGGAGGAGCGAGTGCTGTCTACTCTAAATTCACTCACTAAGCCAGCAATTCAGAGGTTATCTTGCTCACCTACCATCGTTGTCATCACTGTTGGCTCTAGCCTGCACACATTCCAAGGTTGAAGTGTATGGCTGTTGAGGCAGGATTTGTTTATCACTTTGTCGTGGAATTTGTGCTGTATTTCCAGAGCCAAAGTTCTTGACCTCCTCTCTACTGTCCAAGAAAGCTGTATTACTTCCAAGTCTTGCATTGATATTTTTTTTCCCTCATTCTCATCAAGAGGATTATAAAGGCTTGAGAAGCTGCAACGTGTCGTGTCTTGTTTGCAAAATACAATTATTTTGCAGAATGCAAATTAGCTCATTTGATAAAAAAGGGTTAGTGTCTCGCTGGACAGTGGAGTACACTGCTGTGGAGAACTGTTGGATAAATGTTAGAAAAATAAATTCTGTGAAATCGTTCATGTATTTTTTTTTAACTATATTGAAGACTTGATGCTATCTTTTCTTCAGGTGACTTTGCTGTACTTCCCTTTCTATGTCTTGCAAGGGGTGGGAGCTGTCAGGCAGCTATCCAAATTAAGCTTGGGACACTAGTTCTTGAGTTGATATCCTTTGAAGTTTTGTCCTGGAAAGGGCTTTTACAGTGGCTTTTCAAACGGCTTCAACCCGAGGCAAAAATCTCACTGAAGATAGTGGGAGTTTTGCCTTGACTTCACTAATGCTAACGTTTCATGCCAGAATCTGAGGGGAGGTGCGATTTCCTGATATTTTTCTAAATAAAATTTTCTCATACATCTTGATTCTCGAAAGAGGCTAGGACCATTCCAGTTCTATTTCCCTCACGTCAGAAGAGCTATACTGTGTATTAATTAACTTGCTACTATGAAATAAAAGTTCTTGAATACAGTGTTTACTGTACTTCTGATAATAAAAAACAAAACAGCTTTCAGTGTTACAAAATGAATTCCTTTCTAGGGTAAAGAGAAGAGCACATCTGCCTCCTTAGCAAAGATTACTGCTCTGTGGGAAGTACTATTTCTCTTAATTCAGAGAGGCTATTAATTTCTAGATGTTATTAATTCATTACCAAATATACCAGAATTTCTTTTTTGCAATAAATTCCATAAAAAGCTTATTTAAAGTGGTGATGCTGAGCATCACAAGAGCGGTGCTATCTTTGTGTAGTTACATTTGCGAGCATGTTAGTATACATGGAGAATTCGCTTAAAATGATGCAAGTCTAGAAGTTATTTGTAGTAGTCAAAAGGCTGAAGAAATGTTATAGGTGAAATACTCGTCGCTTAGGTGCCCTAAGAAATGAGGAACTGAGCTAAATGTCTTTCCACAGAATTCCTAGTAAAGGTGGGGAGGAAAATTACAGAGTTGTCTTTTTCTCTCCTAAAATATCTTGGTACTGATCTTACATGAGCTATTATCCCAGTGAAGTTCTACACCACCATAGAATCATAGAATAGTTTGGGCTGGAAGGGACCTCTCAAGGCCATCTAGTCCAAACCCCCTGCCGTGGGCAGGGACATCTTCAACTAGATCAGGTTGCTCAGAGCCCCGTCCAGCCTGACCTGGAATGGTTCCAGGGATGGGGCATCCACCACCTCTCTGGGCAACCTGGGACAGTGTTTCACCACCCTCAGTGTAAAACATTTCTTCCTTCTATCTAGTCTAAATCTACCCCCTTTTAGTTTCAAGCCATTCCCCCTTGGCCTGTCGCAACAGGCCCTGCTCAAAAGTTTGCCGACATCTTTTTTAGAAGCCCCCTTGAAGTACTGACAGGCTGCAAGAAGGTCTCCCCGGAGCCTTCTCTTCTCCAGGCTGAACAACCCCAACTCTCTCAGCCTTTCTCCATAGCAGAGGTGTTCCATGCCCCTGATCATTTTCGTGGCCCTCCTCTGGACCCGCTCCAACAGGTCTGTGTCTTTCTTATGCTGAGGGCTCCAGAGCTGGACGCAGTTCTCCAGGGGGGGTCTCCCCAGAGCAGAGCAGAGGGGCAGAATCCCCCCCCTCGACCTGCTGGCCACGCTGCTTTGGATGCAGCCCAGGGTACGGTTGGTCTTCTGGGCTGCGAGCGCACATTGCTGGTTCATGTCCAGCTTTTCCTCCACCAGTCCCCCCAAGTCCTTCTCGGCAGGGCTGCTCTCCATCCCTTCATCCCCCAGCCTGGATTGATACCGGGGGTTGCCCCGACCCAGGTGCAGGACCTTGCACTTGGCCTTGTTGAACCTCATGGGGTTCACCATCGTCTCCTAAATAGCTGGTGGCATCACTGCTAAGGACAGTAGTGGTGACAGGATTTTAATAAGTTACAAAAATAAAATTGAAACCAGGCTTAACAGTTTAATAGGGGTAAATACGCAGAACAAGATACTGAGAGAAATGGCCAGTTCACAGCTGGAAAGAGGAGTTTTCCTGTCCCGTGGAAGGTGAAAGCCCTCGCTGCATGTCTGAGCTCAGTGAACTAGGAAGATGTTGCTTTGCTTGTTGAATCAGTACAGGGAAATACTTAAGTATCTTGAGGTCTTCAATGCAGGGATTAGGAGCCTTCAGGTGGAAAGAGAAGGATCCGAAAGTTTAGACTCGGTGGTAGCTTTTACTGGTAGAGATGTCGAAGTTGCAAGTACCAAAAACGTTTCTGCTTGCAGTAAGTGGAAAGCTTACACAGTTTTCCGTGCCGTGAATGTTCATGTTTAAGCTGTGCTACAGTGAGAGCTAATTGTAAGAGTTGTGGTGTTGATTTTGTGGTGGGCAGGACAGAAGTACAGTATTTTAACGGATTGAGGATTGTGTGTGGAGGAGTCTATTCGAAATCCTCTACTCAACCACCTTGGTTCAGTTCAGTGAATTCGGTGATTTATTCATGACACATCCTCATGTAACAGTGCAGGTGTTAGAACTTAGCTTTATATTCAACTGTGCTTAACTTGTTGTCGTGGTTTAACCTCAGTTGGCAACTGAGCACCACGCAGCCGCTTGCTCACTCCCCCCCCACCCAGTGGGATGGGGGAGAGAATTGGAAGAGCACAAGTGAGAAAAAGCTCGTGGGTTGAGATAAAAAACAGTTTAATAATTGAAATAAAATGATGATAATAATAATAATATGATAATAATAATAATAATACACAAAGCAAGTGATGCACGATGCAATTGCTCACCACCCGCCGACCGATGCCCAGCCAGTCCCCGAGCAGCGGCCCCCCCTGGCCAGCTTTCCCCAGTTTATGTACTGAGCATGACGTCCCATGGCATGGAATGTCCCTTTGGCCAGTTTGGCTGTGCCCCCTCCCAGCTTCTTGTGCCCCCCCAGCCTTCTCAGTCGGTAGAGCATGGGAAACTGAAAAGTCCTTGCCTAGTGTAAGCACTGCTCAGCAACAACTAAAACATCGGTGTGTTATCAACATTGTTCTCACCCTAAATCCAAAGCACAGCACTGTACCAGCTACTAGGAAGGAAATGAACTCTGTCCCTGCCGAAACCAGGACACTTGTGAGCGAGCAAATAAATAAACTAGTCTTTCTCTGATTCACCGAGTTAAAAATTAGCACTATGCAGTCTGTCATGTGGAGGGAGTAAAAATAGTGATGTAGAGCTGAAACGTAATAGCAAAATAATTGTATGACTTGCCTCACGTGCCCAGTCCTTTTAAAGCCCCTTTTTATGAAGAGTTGCTTCTTTTTTACTCGTCAGCCTCAAAATTGTCATTCAAACTAATGTTGACTGTGCATACATTTATAGAGAGCAGGAACAATAAGCCAGGTAATCGAACAGCTCTCATTTGTAAGAGCATAAACAGTGAAGAACTCTATTCTCCTTCCACTAGCAGCCACCTGGCTGGAAAAAAAAAAGCTCTCAAAGTAATCCAGAGGGTCAAAGGCATCTCTTGGGGGAGAGGGCCCCTTTTCTTTGACTGCCACCTTGGCTGCAGGCTCGTTGCCCTTTCTTGCTAATTGCGGTGTCATTCAACAAGAGGTGCTCTGGTTCATAAACCCGCAGGAAAGCACAGCTGTAACTTGACAGCTCCAGGCAGCCGATCCGGAAAGGTGAGGCTGCAGGACGTAAGCTACTTTGTCACGGTAACATGCATAAAACTTGGTCTGCGAGCTTGGCTTACTCTAAAAGCTTCTGCCCGGTCAGGCTAAACTAATTGCAGAAGTCTGGATATATAGTGGAAAAACACATGAATTTGGAAGAACTCGGTGTACGGAGCCTGTGTTGACGCTGTTGCTCAAGTAATTTGAAATCGGTACGGAGTGGCAGTACGATTTGTATGATCCAAGACACCAGAGCGCACTTGCTGTGCTCCTTTTTTCCTTCCGCCGCACCCTTCGGCGGCAGCAGAGCAGCTCTCCGTGCAGTTTGCCTGCTGGACTGAAAGAAATGTGGAAGCTGCCGATTCGAAACGCGTGTGGAATTGATTTTCATGGATGCGTGGTCTAAAATGTCTGATAGATATAGAATCATAGAATCATAGAATCACTGAGGTTGGAAAAGACGTCTAAGATCATCGAGTCCAACCGTCAACCCAACACCCCCATGCCCACTGAACCATGTCCCTAAGCGCCTCATCTACACGTCTTTTAAATACCTCCAGGGATGGGGACTCCACCACTTCCCTGGGCAGCCTGTTCCAATGTTTCACCACTCTTTCAGTAAAGACATTTTTCCTGACGTCCAATCTAAACCTCCCCTGGCGCAACTTGAGGCCGTTTCCTCTCGTCCTATCACTTGTTCCTTGGGAGAAGAGACCGACCCCCACCTCGCTACAACCTCCTTTCAGGGAGTTGTAGAGAGCGATGGGGTCTCCCCTCAGCCTCCTCTTCTCCAGGCTAAACAAGCCCAGTTCCCTCAGCCGCTCCTCATCAGACTTGTTCTCCAGACCCCTCACCAGCCTCGTTGCCCTTCTCTGGACACGCTCCAGCACCTCGACGTCCTTCTTGTAGTGAGGGGCCCAAAACTGAACCCAGTATTCGAGGTGCAGCCTCACCAGTGCCGAGTACAGGGGCACGATCACTCCCCTACTCCTGCTGGCCACACTATTTCTGATACAGATATTCTGATATAGATAAGGATGCTACAGTTACTATGTTGTGTTACGACATACGCAGCATGTGTATTTCTGAAATCATGTACTTTAGGCAACTTAACTAAACCACAGCGTCGCTACTCGAAAGCTGCCCGTGTGACCGTGTATATTAAATGAATTCCTTCCCTCGCTCTTGAGCTAATACTTCGTGGACACTGATACCAACCCTTGCATTTGATAGCAGACGAATGACAGAGGGGCCCTGTTGGCGTGGCAGCAGAGATGTGGAAGGCTGGCTGACGAAGGAGCACGAACCGTATCTACGTGAATTGACCGGTGAGTGGATAACCGAGGGCTGAAGGACCTCGCTTGATCCAAAATGAAACATCCCGTGTATGGGTATTATTTTTTGCATGTTCATTCCTCTAGCAAAATAGGACAATTCCACACAAAGTTTTCAAACGTTTCTGGAATTTTTTTCAGTTTTTCTTACACAAAGCCAAAATCCGTACACAATTAGTGATGTTCTCTCTGAATAGCTGTTGTTGCCGCATATGCGTCAATATTTATTTTTTTACTTGAGCTGTCCCTGTGCACGTAAAAGTCACAGTCAGGAAAACACTCTGGTTTAAGCTTCCCTTTTAAACAGCAGAGTTTTACGCTGGTTTGTTAGGACCCACTAGAAAACCCACAGAGAGAACCCGAAGCTTGAAAAGTTGCATTTTCATAGCTTGCATCCCCAGAGCTTTCATGGCTCTTGAAGTCTTGCTGAGTAGATCCGGAGTGCAACCGCTACCAGTACTCTTGAGTTCGCTAACTCCTGCTGAAACCAAGGTATCCTCCTGTTGTCACAGAGCGTTGATTAGTTATTAACGCGGGCTAACACTAGGACCGTAACGCAAAATAATGTCGCAGTGACTTATTTCCTAAGGAAGACGAGGCAGAACGCGTTAGCGCTGCTGCTCCGGGTCTGGCTTGTGTGTCCTATCGAGGGGAGAAAACCCCTCGCTAGCGTATACTCACGGTGGCTATAGTGCTTTGCCTTTTAGTAGCGATACTTCATTGTATGCCGTTGTTCTAATAGGATGCAATTCTGTGTTGTTGGGTTGTTTGGGGTTGTTTTTTTTTTTTAAGCTTGAAAAAGCATCGGATGGGAAGGTACCGCTTACGGCTTGGCGTGCTGTGAAAGGGAACATGACGGGTCGTCCAAAAAAGTATCCTCTATGCAATTACTGTGTCAGGAAGGAGCGCTAAGGTTAGTCAGCATTTCCAGTAGAGGAAGCTAATTACAGATAAGATATTAATATAGAGTAAAATTCCTGCAGTTTATTTTAAGTCATTACCTTTCCTCTTCAAGCGTAACTTCAGCAGTTACTAGTTCAGCACTAATTGCTGCCACTGATACAACCTGGGCTTTTTTTTAAAAAAAAAAAAAACAACTTTGGGGGATATGTGGCTAGCTGTTTTAAATTATTTCATTGAAGCCAGCAGACCTGCTCCAATGTCCACCAAATAAAGGTACAGCTCATACTTTAATGCATCACGGAAGGTTAAGCGTTGCCACGCGTGCGTGCTTTCTGCTTGCTCTTCCAAGCAGGTCAGTTGGAGCCTTTTGTGCCCCTAAGTTTTCGTGCAGGCTGGCACTTGCATAGGGGAACTTTTCCCCAAATGTGGAAGTTGTCCAGGAGCTACATGCCCATATGCACACACGCACCCGAGGCTCGCAGCAGCTGCTTGGTGACAACAATAACAGCTTGTATCAGCTGCAAGAATAAGTTATGTGTTGTTTTTTTCATAGGATCCTGCTCTATTATAATTCTCTTTGTTTCCAGGGGAATAATGGCATCTGACAGCCGCCTTTGTCAGGAACAGATCTTTGCCAGGGGATGCATGCAGCGGTGATGATATGTACCGCTTAGGTCTGTTTTAGAGATGCAAAGTTTATTTTCGCCGTGTGAGGGTTTTCTGTGCCCTGTTAATACGCAGGGTTTAACCTTGGGCCGTGTACACCAACATGTGCCTTAACCAGGTGACTGAGACGGAATCATTTGCTCATGACCGCGTCCTAAACATCACACTCCAACACAGAAACTCTTAAAATAGCAGCTCCTAGCAGCAGCACAGCAAAGCTGGATTTGCTGCAAGACACCAAACCAGCCCCATTTTCTAGTTAAACAGAACCCCCCCCTCCCTCGCCCGCTGGTTACGGGGGAGGCAGGTTTTCAGCAGGTGGATAACCGGGGCTCAAAGCCCTGCGACTCGTTCCCCCCCCCGAGCCCTGCCGGGCTCGTCCTCCTGCAGCACGGCCCTGCGGTGGGGCCTCTTTCGCTGAGCTGCTGACCTGATCCTGCCTCTTCTGAGAGGATTCGGTCGATGGTGTATCACCTCGACGTGGGTGCGTTGTGTCTGTGAGATGCTCTCGGCCTTTCGGCTCTGAATACGGTGAAAATAATTTAAATATTGCTGAATGAGAACTTGGGTCTTGAGGCAGTGAAGACCCTATAAATGTCCGACAGGTTTTGGAGGGGCTTTATCTGGGCTCATGCTGGGGTTGGGGGGAGGACGGGGCTCAGGAGAAGGGCAGTCCAGTGTGGTATTGTAGGGTATTTCCTCTCTCTCTGCCAGCCTTTTGTTACCGTTCGGGTTTTCTGCTGGGTCTGATGCTGGAAAATTGCTGCAGACTCGCTGAATATCTGGTGATGGAAGGGGCTCAGGAGGCCGTCGGGTCCAACCCCTGCTCCCTCAGGGCCAGCTAGGAAATCTGGGAGCCTGAAAAGACACTGAAATGTCGATGAGCAAAATGTCAATAAAGTAACCCCTTCCGTCCCTGCTCCTGCCTACCCACTGAAAAAAATTGCTTCTGAAAACCTGTTGAAAGTATCCCAGTGAAAATTAAACTGAAAAAGCATTGACCAGCTCTATTATTCCCAAATTTCTAATGTAATGAATGAGGTTTTCTGCTACACACTAACGCCCACAGCGAGAATAAGAAATAGCTGGGTGTTTTTGGTTTTTTTTCTCCTCTTGACAAGTATCCTGCCATCGTCCGTTAAGGAAAGAAACCGTGCTCTTACCTGGACTAAAGCCAAAGGCTGGTGGTGGAGCTTTGAGCCCGACACCCAAACCTGAAATCCACATAAAAACCCGGACTAAATAACAGTTGCAAACTGACTGTGGCTTTTATCTTCCCCGGTCTGCTGCGGTGCCTTTAAAATAGTAGCCCTTCACCTTGGCAATGGCAATTCTTGCTTTAATTTTTTTTCAGTAAGGCTCAGGCTGTTATTTCAGGAGCTGCACAAACACAAAGGTCTCATCGGTGTGGAGTCTGACAGGGGAAATGTAACAGGATTATGAGACTGAAATTTCATGCAGCTGGGTGTTACGCTTCACCGAGAAAGTAATCTCTACCGCTAAAATTGCAGCGTCTGGCAGATTGGAAAAGCTTTAAGAAAAGCAAATGTAATCTGAGGGCTGGACTTTGGGGAGGGGTTTGTTTCCAAAAGAGACACAGCCATATCCCATAGCGACTGAGTGATGACTGGTAGAAAATGTTTGGCAATGAGCTTCTTGGAATATATTTATTTCCCCTGGAGAAAATGCAAAATTTTGGTTAGTGGGATGTTTTCAGGGGACAACCCATCATTTTGGTTGTGAAAAAGCCGTGTGTGGGCGCACGTGTTGCACCCTGCCTTGTGCTCAGGCTGGTAAGACATCAGTTGAGCGTGAACAGTAAGAAATACCCGTCCCAGGTGGTCAGCTACAGGGCCAGCAAAATCAACCCTGCATTTTTTTCTGTTCCCCGTGGCACCTGCCATGGGCCTTAGGTGCAGCTTTTTATTTGGCTGTCCAGATACAGCACTGCGTGGCACACAACCTCACAGCAGGAGGATTATTTACATTTTTTTTTACAGGAAAAACCTGAGCAAGTTACCCCCTTAAAATAGTTACCTACTTTATTCTCCTTCCAGCACCCGGCAGCAGAAAGGACTTGGCTGGCAGCCCCTTGCCACCGTCCCAAACCAATGCTTTTTGGGTAGGAGGGTGGGGGTTAGTCATTTCTAACACAAGTGACCTGACAAGTTGAAGTTCAGCCTGAACTTGAGCTTGATAGGAACCTTCAGCAGAGCTTGATAGGAACCTCTGTAGCATAACTAAAACCTATTTGAATTTTTCATTGGAGACTAGTGAAATGTTTATAAATGCCAGTAATCTTTCAGATTGCTTCTCTCAGCGTATGAAAACTCACTCTGGGAGTTTTTTTTTGACAGCCTGGTATCACTTTCTTCGTTTTTTCCAGGATCATCAGCCCTATGTTGGATTTGTTTGCATTTATTGTGGATAGACTCCATCATGGTGAAGATATCCTGCGATTTTTAGTCTAAGACTTGTAGGTTTGAGTGCTGTATGATGAAATGTGTACATGTTACGTGTCTAAAATCTGGTGAAATCTTAAAAAGGGCTAGAAACCTGAAACCCTGTAAATACATATAAGTTGAGATATATTTAAAATGCTTTTAAGTATATAATGTCAATGCTAAAGGAATGAAGTTATCAGATCAGCCTGGGACGTGGGCGGCTGATGGTTGGCTAAGGAGGAATCTAAGTGGACTTTGGGATTAATGTCAAGGGGAATCCCACCCAGAGGTGAGCAAAGAGAAATCGATACAAGAACCGACCTAATGAGGTTGGCATTGCAAAGCGTATATTAGCAAGATGCAACAAAATTGGAAGGCCATTTTGAGATGCATCTGGAATTGTAATGCTGTGGGGTGGACAAGGACTTTGATTCAGAGGGTTGGTTCCCATCTTGGTTTTATAATTCTGAATTGATGCCGCTTCGGGCATTCCCATTTTCAAGGTTTGCGCCTTCAGATCATGAGAGTTAACTTTACGCTTGCTGTTGATTCCGTAATAGATGTATTTTAAGTACGTTTTCCATTTCCTTTCCCACTACCTACATATCGGTATGGTGAAACCATACACCAGAGTCCCAGCTTGTTGGCGGTTTCTTGGTGGAAAGAGCAAGTCGTGATGCAAAGTTCTCTCTCCAGCCTTGACCGGGAATATACGGGACCCTCCAGGCGTTAGTGAGACACTTGGGGCATAGCCTTTGCTGGTTGCTTGAGCCTCTTTAAGGGGGTAGAAAATGTTCTCAAAAGCTTTGCCCAGCCAGTTTTTTTGCGGGACTGTGCTGGATTTGGGCTGGCAATGGAGAAGAGGTTCTCGGGTCTCAAAAAAGAAGTATTGGGGATTACAGCTTCTGCAATCAAGAGGTTCGGCATCGCTTTGGCTGCCTTGGTGCTGGGTGGGTTTTGCATGAACTGGGTTGCTGAAAGCTGTGCTGGGCTGCTTGATGGTGGTCCCTTTGCAGAGGGACCTGGACAGGCTGGATCGATGGGCCCAGGCCAACTGGATGAGATTCAACAAGGCCAAGTGCCGGGTCCTGCACTTCGGCCACAACAACCCCATGCAGCGCTACAGGCTTGGGGAAGAGGGGCTGGAAAGCTGCCTGTCGGAAAAGGACCTGGGGGTGCTGGTCGACAGCCGGCTGAACATGAGCCGGCAGTGTGCCCAGGCGGCCAAGAAGGCCAATGGCATCCTGGCCTGTATCAGAAATAGTGTGGCCAGCAGGAGTAGGGAAGTGATCGTGCCCCTGTACTCGGCCCTGGTGAGGCCACACCTCAAATACTGTGTTCAGTTTTGGGCCCCTCACTACAAGAAGGACGTCGAGGTGCTGGAGCGTGTCCAGAGAAGGGCAACGAGGCTGGTGAGGGGTCTGGAGAACAAGTCTGATGAGGAGCGGCTGAGGGAACTGGGGTTGTTTAGCCTGGAGAAAAGGAGGCTGAGGGGAGACCTCATCGCTCTCTACAACCACCTGAAAGGAGGTTGTGGCGAGGTGGGGGTCGGTCTCTTCTCCCAAGTAACAAGCGATAGGATGAGAGGAAATGGCCTCAAGTTGCGCCAGGGGAGGTTTAGATTGGACGTGAGGAAAAATGTCTTTACTGAAAGAGTGGTGAAACATTGGAAGAGGCTGCCCAGGGAAGTGGTGGAGTCCCCATCCCTGGAGGTATTTAAAAGATGTGTGGATGAGGCGCTTAGGGACATGGTTTAGTGGGCATGGGGGTGTTGGGTCGACGGTTGGACTCGATGATCTTAGAGGTCTTTTCCAACCTCAATGATTCTCTGATTCTATGATTTGCCCGAGAAAGCAGGCGAAGGCTGTGCCTAGTGGTTTAAGGGGAGGAAAAGAGCTACGCAGTCAAGATGAATTGTTTTTACTGAGAGTGAATTCAACTGCTTTGCAGAAATTAAAGCAAAGCGTTTGTTAACTAACGTCTGCCCTTCAGCTCACTGCGCTGCAATGCAGAAAATCAGTAATTCAGCAATATGAGCTAGAGAAGCGCTGCAAGGCTGGGTGCCCCGGGGGTTACCCTGTTCCTGACCCTGAGCGGGGACTGGTGTTTCCAGAGGCACCTGTTGAAACGGGATAACAGTCTTTCCCCTCAAGGCCTGTTTGTAAGCCGAAGGTGCACCAAACGCCGAACCGCCAGAGAGAAACTTATTTTAGGGCTAAGGGGGAGTTCAGGAGCTGTAAGTCAGTGTACTGTGGTTAACTGTGCTACTGTAAATTGCATTTATTCAACTTAAAGACGTGGGAACTGGGGCTGTGCAGAAACACTGTGGGCTGCCTCCCGTTTTACATTATCCAGAAATAACTTTGTCTGAAACCTTCCATTAGCTACGTGAAGTTGTTTACGTGAAGTTGTTTACATCCAAGTAATTTTTGGTTTCAGGAGTGGAAATTAGAGATAACTGCGTGAAAACCTCCAGAACACGCTGGGGCTAAATTAGTGTGACAGCACAATTATGGGAGAAGTAAAGCTTTCCCAGAGCGGGCGAGGGAAAGGAGGATCCGGGGGTCACGAACTAAACAGGAACCTCCTCAGACTTATTTTATTAAATGCCCAGTATAAAAAAAATTTGTAACAAATAACCATGGGAGCTCAACAGGAGGAAACCACGGGGAAGATTCATTAGCTACAGGGGGAGTTAGAACAAAATGCTCTAAATACAGCTCAGCTTTTTTTTTTTTTTGCTAATAGGACATCAGAGAAAGGAAAAGGGGACAGGGAAGCAGGCAGCAGCGTCCCAGTGCAGGGGGTGGCACCCCACCGAAGAGCAGGGCTGGTGACAGCAATTGTACATTGTTAGCAGACACCTCACACATCATCTGAATATTTAAAACATTTATTTATACAAATGTACAGCATTTACAAGAGTTAAAAAAATTAGACATTTAAAAGCAATATCACATATCTAGAGCCTAAAAATAAATACGGTACTGCTCAGCATTTATGTGCTTTAAAAAACCCCCAACAGCTCCGCAGGCAGACCGGGCACACCGACCTGCTGGTACAGGGAGGATCCTGGGCGGGTTCCCGCTTGGTCTCAAGTCACCTTAATTTGCTCTTTTAAGCTCAACGTCCGTAATCCTCGTACCACAGCCCGAGGTAGCAGCTCAGCTGGACGGTGCTCAGGTCCCTTCTGAAGAGCGCAACTGTGGCACGCCGGCGGGGGAGAGGGACCAGCACAGCACAAGAACCGGGACTTTCTCCAGCTGCAGCAACGTCACGGTCAAGAGCAAAGCTGGTGGTGTGCTTAGGAGCGGCTCCTGCTCAGGTTATTTGCGAAGCACTGGTCTTGGCATAACCGCGTGGCTGGCAGCTGGATACCCTACGTGGGATGCAGTATTTATTTCTAAACTACTTTTCCTAGGCATGTCCGTCACGTGCCTGAGCTGAGACGATTTAACCATCCACCTTGGCATACAATGAATCGGCCCCTGCAACACCACTTTTTCCTCCACTGACTACAAAGGGAGCAGAAGTAACTGGCTTGCCTTAATACCTCTACAACGCCGATAACTAAATTTGATCGGTGGCATCCCAGTCTTCGTGGGTAGAGCGTGCTACCGGGTACCCAGAAAGGTTTCTGGTCTGCCTGAGGTGCACCCAAACACAGCATGAAGATCCTGTCTGTCAGTGCACCCGACGAGCCAGCTAGCACTGGAGCCCATGTCACCTCGCTGCAGGTACCGCACCTTCCATGCGGTGGTCCTGAAAGTCCAACATCTTATGAAGAAATCCGGCCATTCCTGCAGCTCAGCCCACGCAGTTATACACACCTAGCTCAGAGTTACCATACCACGGGTTAGGCTTGGTGAGTTCTGTTAAATAACAATGCAACTGCAAAATACATGGAAAATGGAAGGAGGTGACATACAGAGAAGCCAGAAGATGCAGGCAGAAACCTGACTGTAAGCTATTGACCAAGGCAGTCAGCTCAGGTCAGGAGGTAACTTCTGCTTCTTGCTTCTGGTTAGGTGTCTTATTGACTGACTCCTAAATGCACACGTTTAGCAAGGCCCAAAATAAAAATATAAATCCTTAAAGCGTCCAGCTGAGCTGCCACCACCAGCACGTCAGCCCCGAGACGGCACGGAGCTCCTCACGAGGTGCTACTGCTGGCCACGTGCAATACGGCCCGAGCCTCGAGCCCACCTCAGTTGAACAGATAAGCAAGACGTTCCCGAGTATTCCCAGATTCCCATGCTTCCACATCATGCTGGCTTTCCAACGCATGTTCTCAAAAGCGCCTGTCCTGGATCTGGCCCTGCGCCTACACAACAGTGCTGCCGAAACGCTCGGCCAATGTTTAGCCCCTGCCCCAGGAGAGCAGCTGCACTGCTGAGCGAGGTCCTTCCAGACGTAAACTCTTCCTTTTTGCAGAACAGTAACAATAAATAAATATTTAAAATGCTGTCGGAGAAGTCGTAACACCCTCCACCTCATTCTCCCCCAACCCCTGCAGAGTAAGTGCCTGTGAATCGGCACTGGGCTTCCTCCGCTCGAGAAAGCTTGCAGAGGAGGGGGACAGGCTTTATAAAGGCTGCAGGGTGGATTTATTCAGGGTCTCCGGAGGTACGTCTAACTTGCATAAAATAGCAGATTGCAACTAACCTCTTAATACTAGCAATCCGTGAGCTAGTCACAGGAGAGCGGAAAGGACATCAAAATGCAAGGTTTGTCTGTGAGTGAGGTCAGCTAGCCTCCCCTCAAAAAAGTTAGTTTTATATAAAAAGTTAAAAAAAGGAAAGAAATGGTGTTCAAAGTTCCGTTTTCACAACGAAGTATATATACATTTTAAAAAGCATCACTCAGCAAAACACACCGAAGCTTCCAAAGTGCTTTTCTTCCCCAGAGAAATCACCTGAAACTAAATTGGGAGCGCTGCTCTCGGTTCTCCTCCTCCTTTGCCTCCAATAAAACTCCCCGGAGTGCAAGCAGAGTTCACTCCAAAGGCCACAAAACTCAAGACAGCACCTTGCATGCTCAGATCTGCAGTTTTCCAGCTATTACTGGTATCCAACACAGACGCTGCTAGATGAGGGCTTGCTGGTACCCTCCCGGAGCCCCTTCAAAGCACCGAAGGTGTTTACAAAGCATTTGGATTCCGGCATTGGCTTCCTTCATCTGCCTTTCACTGTATAACTCACCAAAAAAAGCACCTCAGAGCATAAGCATACTATAACTTGATAAAGCGCGAGTTACCCTGGAGCACGACTAGCCAAAAATTAACTCATAAAAGAACAATTTATGACTATAGTGGTTTTTTTTAAAAAAAAACAAACAAAAAATTAATTATAAAAAAGTTTGGTTTAACTTTAAAACAAGTCCATGGATACCCTGCTTTTATTACTGACCCTGCAAAACAAAGCTGATTCTTTTTCAATAGTGATGCAAAACTATATATATATTTATCATAATTTATATATTACAGGTTTACCCACTTGCAAAACAACTGTTTTCCCTGACAATATCAGTATTAAGAATCTTTTAAACACTTTAGATCCTACTCAACATACAAAAATAAATATTGCATACATGATTTCCGAGCAAAACAAGCAACACAGGTCACTGAAATACAGCTGTAGCTAGTAACAGTCCACACTCCACAGTGGGAGCGCATTAAATAAAATAACAGAAGCTCTTCAGGATCAACCCTCTCTCACGCTGTAGGACTGGGTGCCAAAATATGAAAACAAGTAAAGCCCCGAAACCCGGCTCGGCAGGCACCCGCATCTCGACCTGGACACCCACTAGCTCTCCATACGCCTTCCTCCTCCCAAGAGAGGGTCAAGGACCGCACATCCACCTCCCCCTCTAATTATGCTTCAGCGTAATTAAACTCTAGAGTTTTTAGAGTTTTCCTGGTTCGGTTTATAAACCGAAGTGATCTTCTGCACATCCCAGTGTGCGTTGTTACGGGGGTGGCTCTTCGTGCTGCTGGTGGACAACCTCGGAGGACGCATCTGTGCGCGACGCTGGCCTGATCCAAGCTGCTGCTGCTCCCTTGACCCCATCCCTTCCAGCTACTGCTGCCTTGCTACAAACTCCTGCCCTCTCCGAGAGGAGGAGGAGATGTGGGGAGACTGCAAAGACGTACTGACTATATATTATTTACCGTATGTTCTCAAAACAGGTTAACAAGAGACCGGAGTTAGTGCTCTGACAAATTATAACGAGAAAGTTTCAAATGAGTAAGTGATGATACTAGCAGCTGGCAGTGACATAGTAGTTTTAAATAACATTTCTTCATGGAGAAAAGACAGACATTAAGAAGAGCGTATGCGTCGGTCTCAGGCATGGATTCTGGGAACATTTTGCATGAGTTTCTTCAGAAAACAGTAGAGAAACATGTGATGGTTTTACCCCCTTCAAATGCGTCTACGTCCCAGGCTCGCTAGTTCATCATCAACAAGAAATCAGGAGGAAAATCAGTCTTTCAAAGACAACTCCCGAGCGCAGGCTCCGTAGGGAGCGGTTGAACGTTCATGCAGATGTTCTCGGCCAGCTCAGCTGTCCGGACCCACCACGCGTGGCAGCGTGACCCAGTGCTGTGACATCAACCCCAACCAGAGACACGCCGTTGTCAGCAGGACGGGATGTGAAAGTCTCTGTGTTTTGTTGAGGGGGGAGAGGGTTGTAAACACGGCGTCTGTTGTGTTCCTTGGTAGTGGCAAGTTGCAGATGCTTCCTTCGCAGCAGGAGGTGCAGATCTGAAAGAAACCAGGTGTTAACTCGGCTTCTTGAAAAATACCACTGCCATTGAATAAAGACGCAGGGGAAATAATATGACAGTTGCAAAGGAGCAGAGAGGCCAGCCTGATTTCACCCCCCTCCCTTCTCCCCCCCCCCCCTTTTTTTTTAAATCCATCTACTCAGAGAACAATTGCACCTGTACAGGAACAGTACGTTGGCTGGTGCGAGGAGGACGCATCCATTTTGAAGAGGTTATTTTCTTTTCTGCCCCAAAAAAGTAAACTGATGAAAACCAGTGCTGTTTGGTTGAAGTAGAGCTCACAAGCCAGAACTCAAAGAAATCAGTATTTACTCGTATAGGGTTTTTTTGTTGTTGTTGCCTATCGCCTAGTGTGCAGGCACTGGAGCGACAGACAATTCCTGTATCAGCCCATAAGGACATGCAGCTCTGCCTTCTCAGGGCTAGGAAGGGCCAGTTACAGTACCCTGCCAGGGCACAGAGATTTAGAATCATAGCAGAGTTTGGGTTGGAAGGGACCTCTAAAGGCCATCTAGTCCGACCCCCCTGCCCTGGGCAGGGACATCTTCAACTAGATCAGGCTGCTCAGAGCCCCGTCCAGCCTGACCTGGAATGGTTCCAGGGATGGGGCATCCACCACCTCTCTGGGCAACCTGGGCCAGTGTTTCACCACCCTCAGCGTAAACAATTTCTTCCTTCTATCTAGTCTGAATCTACCCCCCGTTAGTTTCAAGCCATTCCCCCTTGGCCTGTCGCAACAGGCCCTGCTCAAAAGTTTGCCGACATCTTTTTTACAAACCCCCTTGAAGTACTGACAGGCTGCAAGAAGGTCTCCCCGGAGCCTTCTCTTCTCCAGGCTGAACAACCCCAACTCTCTCAGCCTTTCTTCATAGCAGAGGTGTTCCATCCCCCTGATCATCTTTGTGACCCTCCTCTGGACCCGCTCCAACAGGTCCGTGTCTTTCTTATGCTGAGGGCTCCAGAGCTGGACGCAGTTCTCCAGGGGGGGTCTCCCCAGAGCAGAGCAGAGGGGCAGAATCCCCTCCCTCGACCTGCTGGCCACGCTGCTTTGGATGCAGCCCAGGATACGATTGGCCTTCTGGGCTGGGAGCGCACATTGCCGGCTCCTGTCCAGCTTTTCCTCCACCAGTCCCCCCAAGTCCTTCTCGGCAGGGCTGCTCTCCACCCCTCCATCCCCCAGCCTGGATTGATAGCGGGGGTTGCCCCGACCCAGGTGCAGGACCTTGCACTTGGCCTTGTTGAACCTCATGGGGTTCACATGGGCCCACTTCTCCAGCTTGTCCAGGTCCCTCTGGATGGCATCCCGTCCCTCTGGCCTGTCGACCGCACCACTCAGCTTGGTGTCATCTGCAAACTTGCTGAGGGTGCACTCGATCCCACTGTCTATGTCACTGATGAAGAATTAAACAGTACCGGTCCCAATACGGACCCCTGCGGGACGCCACTCGTCACCAGTCTCCATCTGGACATTGAGCCATTGACCACCACCCTCTAGATGCGACCATCCAACCAATTCCTCACCCAGCTTAGAGCAACAAGACTAACGCGCCCGAGGCCAAGAGAGCATAAAATTATGTGCAAAACAGAGATGGGACTGCAGCGTGCCTGGCAGCTCAGAAAGCTCTTTTATTTTAACCTGTTGAAGTTCAAAAAGGTCAACTATTGACCTTCAGAAAAATCTTCAATAAATAACTGTTTGATTCAGATATAAAGGGTCTGCTCTGAAGGTTTCGGGGCTTTCCCCTACCCGTTTCAGTAAGAAAAGCAAGAGGTGGCTGGCGAGCATCCGTCACAGAGCAGAGGGGAGCAAACACGGTGCAGTACTGCAGGCAAAGCACTCCGCAGCCAGAAGGGAGTGGTTTGCTCCCCTGAGCTGCTGGCAGGAGAGTTATTTAAAGAGATTATTCCTTTGTTCTGGGAGAGGTTATTCCTTTGTTTCTGTAACAAACGGAAATGAGCTGGAGCTTGTTAAGAAGAGAAATTTCATTTTTGATGACGCTGATTTACCCACCGAACCAGTCAGACTTCTGGTGGAGGCCAGAAGGATTCTGCCTAGTTTTCCTATGAGAAAAAGGCAATTTTTATCCTATACCTTGTATTCTTCATGCTTTACATAGGTGCATCCCGTAGACAGACAGTCCTCTAATGGTACACAGCGTTTGGTGACGGATACGCTTTCTCCAGTAACTTTCATCATGTGTTGGCTAAAGCAGTATCTTGTACCTAGAAAGACAGGAAAATGTGTTTACCTGTCGAATTCAAGTTTTGTGACGGTCTACAAATAGGAAGAAATAGGAAAGAAGTCTTAGATTTTTTTTCAAATCTTGGGGTTTAAAAAAAAGAGAGTTTTGATGTATTTATTGCAATACATAATGTCACTAAATACACACACCCACACCCCAAGCTCTGGCGCAAACCTGAGGTTTCAAAGCACTCTGGAACACGGAGATTTGTTTCCAATACTAATGTGGGTCTATATGTTACAGATAAAGAAACATACGTTGGATAATCAAGTTACGGAGGGCGGTTCAGATAAACACCCCAAATCTTGTGCACTGTTGGTTTTATAGGAATTGTCTTTAAAAAAAGAAAACATTCACAATACCTGTTTATGTCGGAAGCTAACTTTCATTCGTATAGGTTTAATTTTTTCCTAGCTTCACGCACAACCATTAATTCTGCAGACCGACCTACAGCATTACACATTGGAGACGCCTGTCCCTATATCCTAACGGCTCTCCTCGCTGCTCACGCTCTGACCCCGGCTCTCCCACAGCTTCTGCGAGGCCCAGAGAAGATCCTTCACCCTCTCTGTCCCTCAGTTTTATCATCTATAAACTAATGCCAAAAGACCGACAGAACAGCTGGGGGGATTTCTGCATTTCTCAGTTTCCCAGTCTTTGGAAAAGGCACCATAAAATGGACTCTGTCCCCGGTATTCCCATCGCATCTTCTGCACGCTTCTCCTGTGGGCTCCCTTGTCCCCAGAGGAGACCATCCTCCTCCTCCTCCTTTTTTAAGCTACTCCTCTAGAGACAACTGTAAAACGCTCAGAAAATTCAAAGCAGGATGACTGACAAATGCTGTGGTTATCCGCAGGCGTAAAGGAATTTGGATTTATTTCATGCTTTAGTCATCAGAGGGAAGCTGAAGGTGCTGTTCCCCCACCTAGCACTCCAAGATGAACACACTGGATTTTCAACATGGGAAACATGCCATTATATATTTCTTCTCTAAATTATACCTTGCTTATTAATCAACCTTATTATTAATAAAATTGTGGCTTTCACAGGGGGAATAAAAGGAGTGTAATTAATTTACAGTGAACATTCCTGTTCAGCCCTCATCTCCGATGGCAAAGCCCTGCATACTTCTCATGTTTTAGGCATTCGGCGACAGCCGAGCGAGATTGCCGACCGAACACGTTCTTCATTAGGCAATAAAACCCCTCAGACATCTGTCACATCTTTGACCTGCTCTTAACTCAAGTGTGATATCCACAGCGAACAGACTGAACTTATCACCAGAGGCTGGAGAAGCTCGGTGTGCTGTCTTCCTTCAAACCGGCCAGGGCTGCAACACGCAGCTTTTAACGCGTTTTCCAGGCTCTCCTGCCCCAGGGGGTGAAGCTCACAGTTTTACCCCAAGGGGAGCACTCTCTGCACGACGGCTTTGAGCTTCTCCCAGGACCTTGCCTGGAAGTGCCATTCCCCAGCAAATCTGGGCGTGCCTCACGGGAGCTTTATTTCTCCTGCGATGGCTCTCTGCAGCGGAGCTCGCCCCTGACAGGTCCCAGATGGAACAAATAAAACTTCTCGCACCCCATAACTCTTTTAAGGCTGTTTCATTCTTTCTTCCAAGTGTGGTTTCAGAAAATATTGTGCAATCATCTTGGAGATATGTATTTTCCCCTGCACAGAGGGACCAAGCATGCCTCTCCTCGTACAGCCATCGCTGATGGCTATCATCTCCTGCAAGGCAGGGCTGCAGCTACGGAGTAAGTCCACACTAAGCAACAAAATCCACTCACTCAGATTAATACTAACTTTTGCACTGCATTCTGGTCTGCCTCTCTTCTCAGAGCAGGCTAAGCGCAATGATGACAGGCGCTATGAGAAGGATTGGGCCAGAGAGCACCAGGAGAGCCCAGAGCAAAGCAGAGGTGGGGAGCATCACCATGGTGGGGTACATTAACTGCTCTGCAGACAGGGAGGCTGCCGGCCGGAGGGATGGAAGAGGAACTCTAAGCTGACCCCGTGAAGAACGCAGGCCCAACGCTATAAAAATGTTACCAAAAATAACGGAGAAATTCAGAGCGATTCAAGTGAGACATTGCAGCATGAAAGTTGATGCTCCTAAGTAGAGCGGTGCCCAAGCCAGGCAGCATGCTGTACGGCCACAGGGTAAGGATGGGTCTCGGTGGTATCATATCAAAAAAGCATGGATTTATGTTTCCTAAATTTGGCGGTTCCAGAGTGTCTTTAAAGGCACTTGAAAGCCAGGCTGATCGTGGTGTAATATGCAGGCTGTCCAGCAACACATTCCATTACAAAAGCATTTGAAAACGAGGTGGTTGCTCTACGTGATTATTTGGGGGATTTTCAGGGCTGTTGATTTACACTGACCCCCGGCGTGACAGGTGACACCGTCTCCTTTTGCATTTTTCCTTCCTCTGGTGGAACCGTCTTGCAAAAGCTGCATGACGTGCTTCAGCTACGAGGTATCTCCAAACACCTGTATACAACAGACAGCCTCAGTCTCGACCTGCCAGGAGTGATGCTGACCTACAGCAGCATCACCCAACGGCTGAAACGCACGTTCTCCATGGGGTCCACCTCCTGGGCACCCTCCTATGCCCTTAAAGGGAGCATGAATGAAGAAACCAGCTATTGAAACCAGAAGTCGTGGTGCAGACAGCCAGCCAGGCTAAGTGTGAGCAAACCATCCCCGCACGTTGAGACCCAGCAAGGCTGGTATGTGTCTCCAGTAGGAGAAAGTTGTCCTCTCTGCTTTGAACTGGGTAGGGAAACACTGAATCTGGTATTTCAAAGGGCCCAGAGTCACATGTTGACTTTTGAGAGCCCGTTTCCCAAACCGCAGCCTGTAACAGGGCTTTCGGGTGCCACCTGCAGTGGCTGGATCATCAACCGTGGTGGTGGTGGCCATCACCGAGATGTCAGCCCTCCCACAGGCCATCCAAAAATAGAGTACGGGGAGCATATTGAGTGCAGTATTTCCATACAAATTAGATCACTAACACAGTTTCTGCTTGAGCTGAAGCTAATAAATAACAGAAAACAAGGTTAATGCACAGCAGGAGGCCTGCCTTCTAGGAAATGCTTTTTCTAATCTCTGTTCAATACAGGGATTCATGGTTTTACTCTCCATTATAATGAATTTTGCTATACACAAAATGTGGTTCCCTTTAAGTCCTACATTATAGTTAATGAAAAGATTTTGTTTTGCTTGGGTTTAATAGCATTCTGTCTTTAAAAAAAAAATAATTATAGCAAATACCGGGATGGAGTTTTCCCGTTTTCTCCCACCACTTAACCCAAGCAAACCAACAAGGGTTCGGATCACTGCAGCGATGGAGGCAACGCCATAAGCATACCCCTCTGACTCCCAGAGATAAGGTAATTACCTGAGCGGATAACCCCAGCCCCCAGAGCACACCTGGAGTCACGCCTCAAACCTGAGGTTGCGTTTCTGCGGCTTCCTTACACGAACTCAACATCACATTTGAAAACTAAAGCAACGAAGAAAAAAGCTGGCTTAATAAAAGCCTTCTGATGTGGAGGTGCATTGGATGTAAAGCTGAGACGCCAACAAAAGCCGTCGGTGATGAGGCATCCCGAAGCGACGGCCGATTTCTGCAGAGTGGGGAGCAATGACATTATCAGCTTTGCCTCCACTGCACAGAATAAGGACAGAGCATTTAAGCCATAGCGCCCATCCCCAGTTGTCTGAAACACGGCGACTGCTGACTCGGCAGTGGAGGCCCTGGTCTCACCCAAAAGCCGTCAGCGAGGGGCTGGGGGTGCGTGCTGCAGGCGGAGCTGTGCTCCAGCCCCGAGGCATGCCATGTCGGGGCAGTCTGGGCACTAACACGCTCCGCCTGGAGTAAAGTGCTATTGAACCCCTCCATTTTAAGGAGATCAGAAGTCCTCTCTTCCGAAGATTGAAGATAGACTCAGATTTCCAGCTAGCCCCTTCTTGTGGCTAAAACCCCATCCTTACTTCACGGACAGCGGGTGTTTGTACCAGCAGGCAGGAGGGCCGGCGACCATTCCTAGCAGCTCTGGTCTGGTTGAACACAGCTGATGAGTTACAGACGCACCAAAGCATGGTTTTCCCCTCCCCTAAACAGCCATTAAGTACTAACTTCTCTTTCCAGACTAGCATTTTTTGGGGTCAAGTCATTTCTGCTGGTTGTTACTAAAGGCAGACCTTGGAGTCACACCTCTCTCCTTGCACAGCGATCTGCGGGTAACACTGTCCTCAGTCATTTAAATACCACCTACTCCTGTCAAAGCAGGGAGCGTCCGTGAATATTGGTCTCATCTGATGCCAGCCAGCCTGATCTCTTTTATCGTTGTTGATGTTTTGCTGGTTTGAGCTCAAAGCAAATAAATTCTCGGACAGATAACGCGCTCTGACACAGGCTGCAAACACAGCTGGTTCGTCCCTGCCATGCAGGTCATGGTCTTTATCTTTCCAAAATAAATATTTTCTGAGGGCACCTGTAACGTCCCACAACAGACATTCCGGACAGATGCTGAACAGCGCTGCCGAGCCTACAGAAAGCACCAGGGGAGCGGCGAGCCCCAGCAGCATCCCTCTGCCCGCGCGGCCCCGGCTGCCACGACGGCTGCCTCCTGCCCACGCGTGGTTCCCACGCTGGTGAGGACACAGTCCACGTCCAACCCGTGGCCAGGGCTTCGTCAGGGGCTGTGGACGATCTTAATGCTTGTGAGCGTCTCAAAAAGAGAAGCGGTAAGGGAGGGGGAGATCTGAGGGTCTCACTGATACCTGGATCTGGTATTTGGGTGCCTGTATCACAAAGCCCTTTCTGAGCCGTTCCCAACTTCAGACTCCGATGGGAGTTATGAGCCCAAAAGACTGAAAATATCTTGATGCCAGCCGAAAAGAGGCAGCCTTGGCTGCCCTGGAGCGTGGGCTTGTGCCATAGGGGAGGGAAGCGAACAAAGCAAGAACCGGTCCCGTACTCAGCAGTAAGAGAAATACAACCCTTAAATAAACGTCAGCCTGATTTAATTTCCAGCTGAGCTAGAGGAGTACGGGGAGTAGACGAAAGGCCTAAACTTCACCCACTGCAAAGAGACAGGAAAGCTTAAAGGATTACTCGTATCGCTTACATATCTTTCTTGTTGAGGAGGCTTACAAGCGGGAGCAGCAATCACCAGCATCCGAGTACCCGTAGGGAATAATGGGGGCTCAGTGCTGTCCCTGCGGCGGGGACAGCAAGCGGTTGTCGTAAGGTGGGTTTAAATTAAACGCTAGCACGCGGCTGGTTACCTCTTGGACAATAGACATCCGGAGCCCATCGGTTGCATTCGTAATTATCTGCTGCCTTTTCGCAGGTGAAACATTTAAATCCGTGAGGATACGGTGTGGCTGAAAGGAACAGACAATATTCAGTTAAAATGAGGCAATTAATCTGGTTCTACTACGCTTTTCAGAGGCACGCAGCAGCGTTTGTTCTCTTTAGACACATCTTTCTACAAGTGTACCTGTCAACTTCATCAAGTTGGTCCCCATTTGTAAAAATCCTATCACCAATAGCGGTGCGGGAAAGGCACACACAGATACAATAAGGACTCAGTTCAACCCTGTTTACCTAGCGAAAGTGCCCACTGCTGACTTCAAAGGGAGTTAATGTGAGCAAGGAGTACTTGTTCTCTTGGTATCAGAGCTCACATCCAATACCGCTACTTTATCAGTGCCGATAACACAATATCAGACGGATTAAAATACTTCTGGAAACTGTCCCACCGAGGAAACGAGCTACCCCTTTTGAAGGCAGGCTGATGTCCCAAAGGAAAGACAAATCAATTTGCTGAACCTCCAGTTTTTAACAGCAGACGCCGTCCTAATTTATCTCGCCAAAGAGTGTAACTTCTTAAGTGGTCTCCTGGCAGGGCTTCTGTAGCACATTCAATACATCTTCAAGATGCTGCCACCTTCTCAGAAGCCAAATGGTGAGTGGGTCACGTTTATCTCCACGGGGCGAAGCAAGCTGAACCTCCGCAGCCCCGCAGGCCACATCTCACCTCTCCCTCCTCTACACCTTGCCCACCGGCTCTGGGCCAGACCCCGTTTGGGTACGAGAGGTGAAGCAAAAGGCTTCACTGCTTGTTTCCCCAGGCTCCTCTGGGTAAGGGCCAGCAAGTCACCTCGGAGCATCTCTGGTGGGGCTGGTGCTGCCCTCAAGGAACAGCTTGGGGTGGGACAACACAACAGCACTAATCAAATTCACCCCTCTCACCCTGGACCTCTAGCAGGTCGTGGTTACGGCATAAAACAGGAATTTCATCTTGCTTGTACAGAATGTGAATTTCTCAGCCAAATTTGGAAAGGCGGTGAGTTTTCTCTGGGAACAGATGGCAGGAACAGCTCTCCTCTTCTAGAATTAAATAAGTTTGTATCTGATTAAGTGAACAGACTAGTGAAAGGAGAGTCCCTGGAAGACGTAAAGGTGGATAATGTTGCTATAGCATTGCTTCAGGGAGTTACCGAAATAAAGTCAGGAGCACTTGGTGCCACAGCTGCAAAAGGTTGCGTTTGGCCCTTGCTCACAGCTGTCGATGTGCTCGGGCAAACCGCGTGGCCGGGGGCCTCGGTCTTACGGCCAGAGAGATTACTGAGGAACAGCAAATAGTGAACAAAAAGCTCCTGACACGCTCAGCAACTGCCTGTAACCCTGTCTGTCCTTTAATCCCTTTGGGAGGCGACGATCTGGTTTTGTATCAACTAGTTTCATGAGTACTGGGGATATTTATTTAAACTTTGCTCAGCATTCAGCTCAACCCCCATGTTTCTGCTGCCTTAACACGCGTTCGCCCTCGTCCTTACCCCCGCGCCGTGGCCGGCCGTGGCTTTGCAGCCCGCGCGAAGGTGGCTTACTGGAAGGGTGGAGGTAGACGATGTCCTTCACGGTGAAGTCCCTGGGCTGCACGGCGGGCAGGCAGCCGGCCAGCAGGCTGAGCAGCAGCACCCACGCCGGCGCGGGCTGCGAGGCCATCGCCGGGCGAAGCCGTACTCATGCGGCGGCCGAAAAAAACCTCACCTGGTCGATAGCAGAGAACAGGGGTGAGCAGAGCAAACCCGCGAGGAGCCCGGCCACCACCTCGGCCCCCAGCAGCCCAACCTCACCAAAACCACGATGCCCCCATGAACCTTCAGCTGCCCTCCCACGGGGCCAGGCAGTGGTGTCGTTACTTTGGCTCGGCTTCAGAAACATCCCTGGCACCGCCTGGGAAAAGGACTCGGGCAAACCCCCTCCCAGCCAGAGAGCTGCAAGCGGGAGCCGAGGGGAAGGGCGGTCGGGTTTGTCACCGTTATACAATTTAACCGGTCGGCGACTGGTTTTCAAAAACCTCAGTAGGATGTTGATAAAGTCATCGGAGACTGCAGTGCGACGGGATTTAACTGCTTCTTTTAGAGAATACTGGAGTATTGCAGAATTAGACCAGGAAGAAAGGTAACAGGGTAGCTGGAGACCTGTCGGGATGCCCGGGGGAGCAGCAATGGGTCTCCCACACCCACGCTCCAACACAGGCTCACACCCTTCTAAAATGCACCTTTTTGGCAAACCAGAAGCTCCGCATTACTTTCCACGTATCTCAGGAAAGGCGAGGAGCTCCAGCTGCTGCAGGTTGTCTCTAACTTCAGCCGGTTGCTGTTAATAACGTAAGGCGATTATTGCATTTTCCTCATCCGTGCTCCAAAAGGTCTTATTCCCTCTGTGACGCTGTGACAAACGATGCAGCGTATTTTTCCCATGTCCCTGAATGAAGGGAACTAATTTAAGCAGAAACAAATACCCGCTGCGGCACCACTCGTGAAGCCGTCCCCGAAACCAGCAGCTTTCAGGAGCATCCCAGTCCCTGTGCACAGGCTGTGGGGAGCCCTCCAGGAACAGACAACGCTAATGCATCGTTAAATACGCAGCTCACATTATTACAGTTCCTTAAAAATGATGAAAACGTGCCTCGAAAACCGAGCGGGACAGGAAAGCCCTGAGAGGACGCGGCTGCCGAGCCAGGCAGGAGCCGCCGGTTTCCCCTGGCCGCTGGCATCCATCCAGCACACACAGGGTTGGGGTTTTTTCTTTCCCACCCAGACTGACCAAGAGATCTGCGATACTCAGCTATTTCCTAAGCGACTTCGAAAGCGTGGCAGCTATTATTTAATAAATCAACTTTTGGGTTTTTTTCAGGTAAGATGTTCCAGGGGCAGGGCCGTAACCTTCCACGTCTGCCTCCAAACGTTTGTCTCGCAGCAGAGACCCCCACAGGACTAGCAGCACGATGGCCGTCGGGGCGGCTGTCGTTATCCTCGGCTTTTATCTGAAAACAGCCCTTTTATTAAAACACCGTGAAACCCATAAAAATAGCGAGGGAAACAGATAACACACAACGTGGTGCATTAAACTTTGGTGTTTTAACCTTAGGAAGAGGGAAATGCCAATTTCCATTTGCTTTACTCCACAGATGCGTATCAGCCAGGGGAAAAATGAAGCCCTGATTAGAAGCAGAAAGGAAATAAAACAAGCCTCTCCCAGCCACGTGAAAGACAAAAGAAATGGGACCAGCGGCTCTCTGTGGGGTCTGGAGGAAGAGTCCCCAGCAAAGCCAGCTGGAGCCCACCTCGGCGAGGGAGCCGGGTATGTGCGTGGATTTAGGACCATTCACGTTTTTGAGTTCCTCATGGCTAAATACACACAGACCTGGAGCCGAGCTGGCCAGATGCCGACACTGTCCTGGTGGTCCTGAGCCGAGGACAACGGGAGCCATCAGCTGCACAAGCAACGGCACCGGGTAGACACGCTCCAGTCCGGGAGCGTTTGCTTTCAGGGCACGTATCTGTACGTAACACAAGTCACAGGCGATGACTGTGCTGAGGCACAGGGAAACAAGATGCATTTGGACTCCTGAGCCGAGTCTCTCCTTTCCTACCCAAGAGGAGACCTGTCCATCACCGCACACACGCCAGCCTCTCTGCTCACTGCTTGACCAGAGCCACTCAACGGCAACTGGGTTTCACATGTGGAAATTGCTTAATATGCATATTGTTAAGATAATGAAGGTTTGGAGGAGAGAGGGATTTTTGGATTATTTTTTTAGCCCAAACAAAGCAAGGCAGATTTTACAAGCCCCATTATTCATTTCAAGAAATCAGCAGTTTGCAGTGAAACTCTTTGTCGGTTCACACGGTCTCAGCAGCAATCCTGCGTTACGGTACAAAACCAAACTCGGACCCCCATCCCAAAGAGAGGGGCTTCTCATAGCTCAACACAAACTCTCAGCAGCAACCTGCGATTAACGTATGTTTTCAACATAAAGGACAAACAGCGATATTTTAAGTAAAAACATAGCAAGATTAAAATAATGGCAAGAATTCCTCCCAAGTATAATAAGATATTAATTTGTTGGGTTTTCTCATCACAATCACAAAAAGCGCTTGCATTTACAGCACTGGTCGAAGTCTTCCAGTTGAGGACACCAGTTTTCCCTCTATCATACATGCTCCCTTTAATGGGACCAATTGCTTATTCAGCCCGTCTCCAAATGTCTGTGCGTAGCTGTCAGTACTTGCCTCGTCTTCAGATTCAGAAGACAAGTGGCTGTTAGTCCTGCCTGAAAGGGTGGCAGAAATCCTCCAGCTGCACGCTAAAAATACTCACATCGTGCCTCTTGTAATTACAAGTAGCTTAATTGCCAACGCCACGCTTAATGAGTTGCAAGAACCACAAGTGAATATATAGAATTCACTTCCCCACCTCTACTTTGTATGTTTGAAGCAGATTTAATTATAGGTGAGGAATTAAAATTAAAAAAGCCCTCTGTGTTACAAAACAATCCTGAGCAGACCAGAGCAAGGCCAGCCTGGCCGCTGTTTTGAACCACGGCAGTTACGGAAGTAGAAAGTATTTATCGAACAAAACACCTGCCACCGTTATAGTCACTGCTCTTCACAGCAGGCACGTTCTACCCGGCCATTTCCTACACACATAGAGAGTGTAAAAATGGATACTTCTGTGTAGATAGAACTACCTACCGCCACAAACCTGAATACTCAATATTTCACAAATATTTTGAGTATGTACACATGGGTACGCATAGTTCTGCCTTTCACGGGGGGCAAAATACATGTACAAATATACTACATCCGACTGAGAAAATACTCGGTGACGTTTGAGGTAATACTGATATTTCACAAAGAGTGGCATATCAAAAACTATTTTGAAGAAAATCAAACATATTCAATAATTACTGTTCAGCACAGTAATTCTGTGAGCACACCCATTCTCTCTGTTTTTACACCCACACATAAAAATAAAATGTAATTGCTTTTTTGTTTTTAAAGGCAGGGTATATATATATGGATGCACTGTCTTAAAACCCGCAGACGTTTTTGACAAAAAATTGTTTTCAGTTACACTTTTTTCTCCCAAATCATCCAAAATGACATTTTTCGCCAAAGATGGCTTCTCTTCATGAAGCCTATGAGCCCTAAGAAGCTTCATCGAGGGCACGGAGCCGCCTTCTTTCGCTCACAAGCCCCTTTTAGTTCATGGCTTTCAGCCAAAACCGCCAAACGTTGCACGAAAATATTTTTTCAGACAGTGATTGCTGACGTATCAGCCACTACAGCGCTAAACTGCTGCTCGCCGAACAGGCTGGTTCTCCAGCGTACGGGCACGCGTTTCTTTCCTTCTGAATTAACTCGGCTCCCTTCCAGACGCAGTAGCCTCTCGTGCACAGCAGCGTGCATGCACCAGCCTTAATAGAAAATGGCCTGGCCCGCTCCGAATTTGATACCGGACCGCGGTTAGGGGAAATAGTCACATGGTATTTAGATCATACAGTCTGTTTATAAAAGGTCTCGGGCGCTGACACAGAAATCCCAGTTAACTCAATCTTTCCAGCTTCGCCAGCACCTTTCAGACGGAAAGGCATCCCCATCCCCGCTCTGCAGCAGGATTACTTCTTCCTGCCCTTTGCCCTGACACGGCGCTACGGAAATTAACCATTAAATTCCCTACGCGGCAGCCCAATTGCCCGTTTGTCAGGTCTCATTACGGTGGCGACATGTCGTCCTCGCTGTCACCAGCGCCGGGGACAATGGAAGGTCCCCGTCCTCCAAGGAAGGACCGGGGAGCCCGCAAGGAGAAGTGCTGCCAAACATCAGACCTCTGGTTCTGGGGGAGACGCGTTGTCGGAGGGGGCAGTTATTTGTGAGGATGTATTTGTCCCTCTTGTCCCTCTCACGAGCTCAGTAGGTACCTGCTGGCTGGTCTTCACCGACGGCCACGAGCTGGGCTGCTGCCAGCTGCAAGGTCGCAGCAAACGTTGCAGCATTTCAGGAGAAGGAAAAAAAAAAAAAGTCAGACACCAAATCTTCCCGTACAACCATTTGGCCAAAGCCAGGGGTGAAGGAATTCCTGGTTTGTGGGCATTTCTGTGGTTCTCCTCCTCGTGTGAGCAGGGCACGCGCTGCGGTGTTCGGTGCCCCTCCGCCTCCCTCCCGCAGGAGATGAAGCATTGTCCTGCTCTCCCTGGACGTCTGATGCAGACGGAGGTTGCCCAGTCTCACAAGAGGTTGATGCTTCCACTGACATCGCGGCTCCACCTTCCTTCTACATCTCCTGCTCGCTGTCTGGGCCACATCTCCAAGTTTTATAACTTACTACCTCATTTCATTTTCTCTTATGTCTTCACTTGGAAGAGCCTCCACCTCAGAGTGCCCTAAAGCTACACTTCTTTCAGGTAGATAAAATAGTAAAAGCAAATAAAAGCTCCCTCTCAGCAGGCAGCAGACATATCAGCCCTAAAGTATCAAGCACAGCATGCCAAAGCAGCAACACCTGTGAGAAACTGCAGAAACCACAGCCCAAGTAATTTGCTCTTACAAGTTACACTGTGCAAGGTCAGCTGGACCATCCTTCGACAATGTTACGATGATTATTCATCAGCGATAAACCAAGTCAAAGGAGCTACAACCAGTGTGGCAATGCTGGAAGATCTGTTCCTGGATGCAAACTCTACCCAACGGTAGGTCCTCCTTACGCACGTCACCAGCGTGACCCTCCCAACAATTGCAAGAGCTAATTCACTGTTCTTCACATTTCCTCCTGCCTTTCTTCCAGTCCACATAAAGCTACAGGTTGGAGTTTCCACTGCTGAAGCTATAATATATGTATTCATCTGCATCTCTCTACAGCTTCAAAAACTAAACCCCAAATCTCTACCTGTGTAATGTCATCACTGTCCAAAGACAAACCAAATTACAGGGGCAGTTTTCCCGTCTCCCTGCTGTGCAGGATCCTGGACAGCAACCCCAGAGACTGCAACTTTGCCAGCTCCAATTGCAATTTTCCCCCTCCATCCCCTATCCTGCTGAGTTATTAACCTCTTTTTTTGGGTCTATTCTGTTTATTTCCTGCCTTTTGGTTCCTACCAAAAACATCAGAAAAGTTTTGAACAAAAATTGGTATTCATTTGAATTGCCTTCAAATCCAGCTTCTTTCCACTTGCCATTTAGAGAGTTTTCTATGCGGGTTGGCCCTGGGAATGGTTAAATATATGTTACCCTCCTGATAATATGGGATGTAGTGAAGCACATGCAACTTCTATCTAAGGAACCTCTAGGAGCTCTTGCAAGGGGGTTCGCTACCCCTCCTCAATTACAGTAAGCAAGAGTAATTAAACAATCGAACACAATCAGTGCACAAATTACTCCCAGAAATGTGGATGATCTAATCGCCTTGCTGCTAATTACAAAGCCTGTATTTCATTGAGCTAAAAGCCCACGTCCTGGGGAAGAGAAGGGGGGTACAATATGTTCCCTCTCACGCCATCCTCCCTCGGATGCAATTTAATCTTTAACAAGATGAGATTTCGAGATTATTTTAGAAGTCCCACATTGCTTCTATTTTCAACCTGTATTATTTATATTTTCAGTCTGACTAGCGAAAGCTTAACTTTTCTTAGGACCTGTACAACCCCCTCATCTTTTAATGAGTTGTAGTAAAATGCCACTTGCGTTCATGCATCCCCAGAGGACAGTTCGGCTTCAGATAAACACAGAGGAGAGATGAAACAGGTATGTTTCACCCGAGTATTTCAGATACTTAGTATTTGGCATAAATGACAGAAGAAAAGTTAGCTTAAAATTCAGGCAGGCCATGATGTTCATATGAGAAAACAGAATTTATGCAAATTAATTGTCAAACTGAGAAGGCAAGATATTCAAAGTCAGACATAATTCATTCCCATTTCACTCCACCATATATAACACACAGTGGTGCAGGGACACCACTAGTTTTTTTAAATTACACACAATATTCAAGACTGTGACTCGGAACACTTCTGAATTAGCAGCAAGATGGACACGGATGAGCTAATAAATCATGTCAAGACCTATCCCCCAGGTTTTTGCATGGCACGCAATACAGGCAAAAGGGGCAGCGAGCCCTGAACTCAACGGGACGCGTACGATCAGGATTCGGCTCAGTTTGGGAAGTTTGGAAGCCGGCGCTCGCCCCTCCCGCGTCCCACGGCACATGGGCTGACCTCAGTGCGCGGGGAGCCCCCAGACAGCCCGGCTCCACGCAGACGGAGGATAAGGAAACCATGCGTGAGCACAGAAATCCTGGGATTTTCCTTCTAATAAGAAGCAAAAAAAAAACATTTGTCGAGTTCCAGTGGCCGGGCGCCTCTGCAAAAGGGAAGGGGGGGGGGGGTTAAATTATTTCCTAAATAAACATTTAAGTTCACTGGGGCCACTGAAAGGGCTCCTCTCTCCGAGGCAGGGATGCTATCTGTGGGGACCACACATTGCATACGGCGCCTTCCTGCTCCTTGTGAAAGTCTCGTAGAAAAAGGAGGCGCAAGGCTCCGTGCAGCCGGCCCCAGGGCGCCCGGGGAAGGGTTTTTTGGGGCAGGGAGGCTGCGACTGCCAGTCCAGGGTTGGCGGCCACACCACGGAACGGCGCGGGCAGCGTGGTTGGTGCTCTCCAAGGGAAAAGCAAAACGAGGTCCTGAGCCTATGCAGTAAGTTAAATTTTGGTGAGGCTCGGTACGGCAACAGCAATTGGGATCATCCTGGACCATCTTACCTATTTACATTTAACCCAATAAGCAAGAGCATTCCACTTAAAACACGGGGAAGCGCTGATGATACGACTGTGAATGCATCTGCTAGGAAAAAGGGAAAAATATTGCAACGTTACCAAATAAAGCGTAGCCAAAGAGTAAGAGGTGCCAAAGAGATAAGTGAAATCAAACAAAACAGGAGAAGGTATCCCATGCTCACGAAGAGATAGCTGGCAAATGATCTGATCTGCGACCAAGACATGAAATTCTTCAATAAAATAGTTTTCTAGTCTACGTACCAGGCTAGCAGGTATATATACACAGCAGTTTTAAAAGAATGAGATGATCCCGCTGAGCTTTTAAGGTTACATTTTTATTAAGTCTAGAAAATTGGGCCAGTCTAGGGACCAGGAAGATCATCAGCACAAACTCAGTATTTCTAAAGGATCAAAGGAATGACTGCCTAGCCTAAGGTCAGTCCTGGGTAAACTCACAGAACAGTCTATTTGTGCTACGGCAACAAACATTTCAAGTTGGAAAAGAAATTGCAAGAGAGCGTTGGTAGGATTTTGTGGAAAAAGTTCTCCAAACAAACCCGCTGTTTTCGAGTGGGCAGGATTATGGCTCTGGCTGTGAAAGGAGACTGTTACACGGAATAATTGGGGAGAGACCAAAGCAGAGAGCCAAAGCACCGAACCCTTCCGATTACAAAAATGAGTTCTACCCAATTAACCAAGCATGCTTGGGCCGAATTAAAAAAACAGCTTAGTGACATCTCAAAATCTAATTGGTGAAAAGAGCATCTTCACATGAAAATACTTATTTTTTCCGCTTCCCTGCAAGGCTAGGTTCAGCATTTTTGTACCAAAAGTGTTGACAACAAGAAACTTCTTGTATTAAACGCTGTGGAAGACGTTGAAGAGTGAGCCGAAACGCTTGTCCGTCATGCAACAAACTGTGCTTTAATAAAACCATACATCAATCTGCACCATTGTGTCCCCGCTCTGCTGATGCCTCCCCCCTCAGCTCTCCAGAGCGATTTGTGACAGTTCTTCTCGGACATCACCCCGCACATTTGACATGCTAGATTAGGCACCGAGTCACAGGCTGCTCGGCATCGACCCAAAGCGAGCTTTGTAGAAGTTCAGAGATCAGCCCCGAAAACACGGTATCGTGGAGATGAGATTTTATTGTTGTGAACTAATTCAAAACTTGAGCTTTTCCCTCGCAGAAGAGAAGCGAGACCTTTTTCACCAAAATCAGTGTAAACAGGACTGGGCCGTTACTACTCCTCGCGACGGGCGAGGTATTGATGAACTCCCTTGCTTTGCCCATTCACGCTGTAGTGCCACGGTTCTTCCCCAAACAATTTAACATATTTACGTAGTAGTTAATGAACACCAGGTGGTATTGTTCCAGCCCCCGACCCGCACAGATCAGGCTGCAGAAGGGCTCTGTTCCCCTGGCAGTTCACCCGGAGTTCACGCCGTTTTTTATTTCCCGACCCACGCGTGAATTCCCGTTGGCGCACGGCATCAAAAATACCGGCAAGCCACGGAGGGAGGGGACACGTTTGAGGACAACACGGCCGCTTTTGCTCACTTCCAAAGGGCACGTCTCAAACTGGGCTGCAGAAGACGCCGCACCGATGTCGGCAGTTAACCCTCGGGGAAATAATTGGGAATGGGCTGACCGTTCCCAGCTATACGCTGTCGGCACCTACATAAAGTTTAATGAACAACGAGCCTCGCCTCGCACAACAATCCTTTAGATAAGTATCTCGTTCTCATTTTTCTCTTGATAGAAAAAAGGTAGCTCACGTTTGTGAGATGCCACATCTAGCCGAGTCAGAGGTGGCATCCAAAACCCGGTTTGTGCCTCAAAATAAAAAAGACCTTTCTCTTGCGCTATTTTATTATTTGCACTGCCTGGTACTGCCCTTTGCGCCACAAGGACTGTAAGGAAATCTCTCTTTGCAGAAATTTCCATAATTAGTTACATTAAAAGACCAAAATTAATCTGATTTCGTATTTTCTATCATGTGATACTGAAATTCAAATACTTTTCTCATAAAGCTTTACTCAGAGTTATTCCGCTGCCATCCCCCTGATTTTAATGCGTATTTTATTTGGTATAAACATTAGAAAAGCTACATATCATTAAAGGCATGTAAAAGAAGCCCAAATTAGAACTGATCAATTAGTGCTCTTTTGAGCCGTCTAGTTAATCCATGGAGTAAACAAACACCACCGCCATTAATTCATTCAGATTTTTCAATAGCTTTTCCTGAAAAACAAAACCCAGCATAACCCAAAACAAACAACCCCCCCTCTCCTTCGTAAGACTTTCAAGTGTTATTTGAATTCAATGGCCAATTAATTATTTGGCACTTGTCCTCCCAGAAAAAGCCATTTAATTCCTTTATTTTTCTAACTTGTTGGTGAAAAAAAAAAAAGCCAATTAAAAGAAAATTATTATCTCCACCATGATGGGAAGCTATAAAATGCCATCCTCATTTTAGCCAGCACTCCCGTGGCCCTTTCAAGCTTCCAACACCGCACCGATGGGTTTCAGCGGATGTTTCTGAGATGGGGACCTCGGTGTGCTCCCTGGTATTTATCCGCACATACGTGGCCTGCAAAGCTGAGCAGCAGTGTATACGTATACGTATATACGTGCCTTCCTACAGAAAGTTCTTCACCCTTTGCTTGTACAGAAAGCTCCTCTGCAGTCGTCACCCCCTCTTGTTAATGCCGTTAGAATTTACGGATGGACAAAATGCTCGCCCTGCAACCTGACTCGAACTGCGTCCGCCCAGAGCACTGCAGCCTGCTGAGCCTTGGTGTACACTAACCACTGAATAGCTGAATTAATGCCAGTTTTAATTCAGCTTTCTGAAGCTAAAGCCATCTGAACCACTTTGCTGTTCGGAGTTCAGTTTGGAGGCAACTGCGTATAAAGTGAATTAACCGTAGACCGAAAAATCCAGGACTAAAGCGGAGACGTATTCATTCCCCCTCCTACCAGTTTCCTTGCGCATTTAATTTTTCATTCGGTTTTCATACAAGCTCTGCGCCCTCCCTGCATTTCACTTACAGCTAATCGCTGTCAATCATTACTCCATTTTACTGCGTACAAATCGCATAAGCAAGGGTATGGGCACAATGCAATATTCGCATCAAAAATACCGTTGCTATACGACACAGTTAAACAGGAAAACATTCCCATGATCATTTATTGTCTGCTAACATGTCAAAAAGCTAATGCATACATTTATATTTGTTCTTTTTTAATAACAGTAAATCAAATACTGCACAGAGGTAAACACTTGCGCTAGAATCACTGCAAGCACAAAAGCAGCCTCTCATCCTCCTGGATTTCTCACAAAACCAGGCCTATTCATTCGTAAGCAATGTCAGAAAAGGATTTTTGTCGTTGCTGGTTTTGCTGTTGTTTTGGGTTTTTTGTTTTGTTTTGTGGTTATTTTTTTCTTCCAATTGTTACTTTAACCCACCAGAAATAACTACCTGGAGCTGATCAGTTATTTACTGCGTCGGTTCATGGTCAGCTTCAAATAACAACAGTGCACGAGGACAGAAAAAGTGAATCTCCCTGAAACTACGGTGCCCGGCTAGCTGGTATTTTCCCAAAGTAACAAAATTATATTCATACGTTCATTGCGTCTCACGGCAGAAATAATGCAAACATGAATACAGCTACCTAAAAAAGGAAAGGGGGGCAGGAAGACCTCTGGGGACCTTACAGGAAGACTCTGTGGGCTAGATCCTGAGAGTCATGGGACCACCACCCGCTGCCCATCATAACAGGCAAACCCTGGTTCTGGCAATAAAACCAGAACAAACAAAAATCGGGAGAGTGAAGCACACTAAAGGAAGAGCCTGGGAGCCAGGACAAAGGGCTGGACGTTGCCCGAGATCAGCAGAGAAACGGGACAGGCGCCGAGGTGTGAGGAGACTGGGTTGTCCAGGATGGAGAGAAAACCACATTCATGGAACAATTTTACCACGTCTCTTTACACTTCACCCCGTAAAAAAAAGAGGAAAACGCAGAAGCTAATGGGTCTGCTCTCCTGCCTCTGTGGCCCCGCTCGCACAGAGGCACACCCGTACAAACAGGTATGGGTCTCGCTTGACTTGCTTCACTGGGGCAAACTGGAGCGTGCACCTCCATAGATCATTTCGCAGCTTGTCACACTGGGTCAGTACGTGTTGCTTGGCAACTTCACCAATCCCCGGTACGCGAATTAAAACACAACCCCTACTTGGTATTAGTTAGGCTTTAAACTTCAAAAAATAATTTCTCCCTCCATCCTGGAACATCTCTGCAACGTAGGAGTCGTCACCCCTTCGGTCTTGTGCCTCTGATAAGCCTAGCCGGGGCAGGCTCCCGTGCAGGGTGGCCAGGCAGCCTCTGCGGGGCTTTGACATCCTCATCCCCCCTTCGCCTTCAGCTGTAACCAGCCCCACACCCTGATGTCTTGTGCGTTTGCCCTAACACCTTCGTTAACACCTTCCACCCACCACCTTTCCATGCACTGTCATCTCCGCCACTGTCCGTTTCATTCAGTGGAGATGCTTTAATAGCATTAGTTCAGCAGATGGCAAATATTATATATGATATTAAATAACGTATTCCATACCAGTAACTGGGAGGTAAGGCAGACCTCATAGAATCATAGAATCATAGAATCATTGAGGTTGGAAAAGACCTCTAAGATCATCGAGTCCAACCGTCGACCCAACACCACCATGCCCACTAAACTATGTCCCTAAGCGCCTCATCTACTCGTCTTTTAAATACCTCCAGGGATGGGGACTCAACCACTTCCCTGGGCAGCCTCTTCCAATGTTTCACCACTCTTTCAGTAAAGACATTTTTCCTCACATCCAATCTAAACCTCCCCTGGCGCAACTTGAGGCCGTTTCCTCTCGTCCTATCGCTTGTTAGTTGGGAGAAGAGACCGACCCCCACCTCGCTACAACCTCCTTTCAGGGAGTTGTAGAGAGCGATGAGGTCTCCCCTCAGCCTCCTTTTCTCCAGGCTAAACAACCCCAGTTCCCTCAGCCGCTCCTCATCAGACTTGTTCTCCAGACCCCTCACCAGCCTCGTTGCCCTTCTCTGGACACGCTCCAGCACCTCCTCCTGCTCCATCTTCAATCTGCTCCATCAAACCTCTGACCTCCTGGAGATCAAGCTTCACTGCAGACTCTTCTGCTCCTTCGTTTATCTCTTCATCTGCCATGCCTGTTGCTCGATCCAAATGCCTCATCATCTTGGCATTAGAAAGTCCACTTTCCCAAGGTACAGAGTGTTTATGGAGTATCATCAGTAATTCAAGTGTCTGCCAGCTAAGAGATGTTATCTCCAGCATAGCTGAAGAATACCTCAAAATCATGCTCCAACTCATCTGCCTTAAGTGCTCACCTACAGAACATCCTAAAAGCAGAGGTAGTTTTCAAAGTGTGCCCCCCCCTGATTTAACCAGTTGCTTAATTTTCACACATGAATCATCTGGCATTCCACAGGCCACGATATATAGCTTTCATTATGTCGCCGCTGATATTTTCACTGCTGGAAGACCACGATTTACTGGTTTTCATTAGACCTGATCTCCACTCTCAGTCCTACCCCCAACTTGTTGAGGAATCCATGTCTGATCAGTGAAATGTTGATCTGACTTGAAAATAACACTGCTTTTCATCCACCAATTTCTCTAAAATTGACCTTTTCTGACAATTACTTCCAACGCTGACAGTAAGCATATACCGCTGTAAATAATGAGCCTGAGAGGACATCTCTTCCTCCAGCCTCGGGAGAAAACAGGCTTCCAGCAAAGACACTCCACAGTCACAGCCACAACACTGCTGTGCTTTTACCACCGCAAAGGAATACTTAAGACAAAATAGAACCATTTTCCTTCAAACATTTGAACTGAAACTTTGTACAGTTTTGCTTTCCAACTTAAGCACTAGGCCGATACCATTATATTTCATTATACTTCTTTCCTAGCAAAGACCTCCCTAAGCATTGAGAAACCGCCTCCGAAAGGCCAAGGGTTCCTTTGCATTAACAAAGCATTGCCCGCGGGTCAGCACAGCCAGTACCGCTGTGCAAGATACGTAGCTGACAGCACAGCCAGGCCGGCAAACGTGGCCCACACCGTTGTTTGAAAAGAAAGACATAAAAAACCCACCCCAGACAGTAAGTCAAGCACTAGTAAGAACTGCTTATTTGAAAGATTTTACAGATCACTGCAAACCTGAAAAAAGAAAAAAATTAAATCAGCCTAGAATAAAGTGTGATAGAAGTTGACTCCCTAAAGCCAACAGAGAGGCTAACTAGCAAATGGCCTGAAAATTCAAAAATCTTACTGGTCCGAAGGATACATGAGAACATGTGTGATGAAAGGAACTCCAGATTGCTTTCTATGGCATTATTTTAGTTAATTTCTCTTTTATACGTCATTGAGACCTCATGAAAAATTAGATCAGGCCCAAGTTCTTACAGGCAATGATGGCCTTTCCAAGAATATTATAGATAAAACACAGATTACTCGACAACATCTATGGTCGTCCCCACCATACTCACCAACAGACACACATTTTGGCACTGAAAGACTGATTTAATTCCCATAATGTCTAATTATGTCACAGGTCACTGGCTGTAAAACCATCTACGTGCTTAAATCCATGTTGGGTTCTAACTAAAGAAAAATGGCATTTCTGTTCTCTTTTGAAGTAAAACATGCACTAGCTGTCAATATCTCAAACTACCAATGCAAGAAAGACATTAAAAAAAAAGAACTATAAAAAGTGAGACTGTATTATGGAGCAAACCAGCACTAATAAACAGGCAGCAAGGTTATCCGGTAAAATTCCACACTGGGAAGTGCAATGGGAATCTATTACGTCCAGAGAAGAGCCCCCAGCTTCTGCGGCACTGCAGGGAAATTACAGCACCGGGGACCTTTCCGCAAGCTCCGGGCACTGACCTTTTCCACCCAACTCATGTGTGAAGTCAACTCTGGTGATACTCAGAAACGAAGGCACGGCGTTAGCACGCGCTAGCGTGTCATCGCTGGTTGCAATGATTATCTGCTATAATCCTGGGCAGGGGCCACAGGAGCTAGAAGAAACAGTGCCAAGCCGGTGAGGCTCACCGTCGGCTGCCCGTTCACCTCAACGCCTGCCACCTCCAAATGGACCAGAGAACCATGACCAGAGAACCTTCCCCTTCCGTATCTTGAATCTTTCCACACAACTTTTGAAGAGTCATCCCACCCCCGCTCCCCTTTCTTATTTGTTTCCTTCTATTTTTCCCTATGAAAACCAATTCATTACCCATGATTCCTTCACTGGTAGATCCCATTTCCAATAATTATTCTCCCTAAATAACTCAGTGGGGTTAAGAGTTCTGGGCTAAAAAATAAAATAAATAAAAATTAATGCTTATCTAGAGATGTCTCTCTCACGTATTTCTATATTTTCAATAAATGGCCAGTACCTGTGCAGCAAGTAAACTCCCTTTACGCTTACGTAAAGCGTATAATTCAAGGTGTGTGTATATATATATGTATATACACACGCATACATATATATATGTACTGTTACGTCAACAGAAAGCTTTGCTCATGGATTCTGCACTCCCTAATACACGGGGGCTACACCTACCCCCGCGGATAAAGCGGACCAAGAGAAGGCCAAGAAGGGGTGGCCACTGGTAGCGGTGCGTGGCCCTCCGCAGCCCCAGCATCACGCCCGGGCATCCTCTGGGAGAGCCACGCAAGCAGGCGGCGGCTGAGACCGCGCCACGCAAGGATGCTCACGGCACGGGGACTCGTGGGCACGCACAGCTCCCGCTCCAGCCCGGCATTTGCACGCAGGGATCACTGGGAGCAGCGCACAAGCTGAAAAAGGTGGGGTTATCTCGGTGATTACACCCTCAACGCTCCTCTCAGTGGAAGCCTGCAGGGTTTCCTTCTACACTGAAGTATAAAGCATTGCTAACTCCAAAAACGTGTGGAAACCAGAACTTCCCACAAGAAGACACTTCACCGGCCCCGTTTTCCTCCCGGTATGCTGGGGCTGGATGCAACGACGTTCGGGTCAGCAGACAACCTTCCGCTGACCTCAGATACCTGCTCTGTAGGGCTTTTACAGCACCGCGTGGCGAGATGAGCATCCTCCCGCAAAGCCTGAGCGAAGGCTGGCGCCAGCTCAGCCGTGCTCCCACAGAGAGCTGCAGCACCCACCCGGACCTGGCACCTCCTACACCCACAGCAGCTTTACGCATAAGCTCGTAATCGCAGCCACAGCTCCGAGCACCACAATTACGAATACGTGATAAAAATAGTTTGCTCGCACCCGACTCGTCCAAGCGCTGGAGCCAAAGCCGTGCCGTCGGGTCTGGCACCGAGAAATCACCACGCTCCCACCCACCATCAGCCAGGTCCCTTGTCTGCAGCGTACAAACCCCCTCACAATACAACAAGCGCTTTTAAAAATGCACCTTTCTGCGGAGAAGGGACGGGCAACCGAAGAAATCTAGGCCTGCCGAGATGCGGCAGGATAAGGCGCGCCGTAACCAAGCCTCCGGAACCAGGGGAGCAGTATCTCTCTGAACTCCTTTATAAAGTTATACAGCAGTGTGAGAAGCATCAGGAATTAATTAGAAAACAGGTTTCCAGGTCCGATCAGGTGTCTGCTCTTTCTGCTACAGCTTTGTTTACAAGGAAGACGGGCACCAGGGCTGACTCCTCCAGAACAAGCTGACACCTATTGCTCTATGTACGGTCCTGAGGAGGGAAAAGAAAGAAAAAAAAGCGTTGCTCAAGATAAAAATGTTAGAGAAATAAAAGAAAAAAAATACTAGATAGAAGTTTGTCAAGTCTGCTCTTATATTTACCCTCTGTGCCCATCCATGGCTTCTCCCCTGTGCAATAAAACTAACAGGAAAGCAAAAAAAGGTCTCGCCCCTCCACAAGTGATTTGTTTCCTCCAGACTCGCCCACTATAAAAACCTAAAACTTTGCACACTGTAGCCATGAAAATTATTCACCTGAGAAAACAGAATCATCAGTGGTTTAAGTCTTTGCTTTACATTCTTTCAGCTAAAAATAAAATAAAATAAAATAGAAAAAAATAAAATAAAATAAAGTAAAATAAAATAAAATAAAATAAAATAAAAACAGCTTTACACCAGAAACAGAGTAGCTGCAACTCTTGCAAGCTAAACCGCCGTATGTTCTTATCCGCCAGCGTAGATTTATTATTTTTTGAGTCTAACTGGAAACACGTGCAAGCCTCATGATTACAATTCTGCGATAAATCGGCCGACCCAGGCCAAAGCGGAGGCACCGCACCGGGAGATCAGGTGAATTTTTGGCCCCGACAGCAGCAGAGGGGGACGGGGCAGGCACCCGTCCCCAGCGCACAAAACCCGTAACTTCACCCCCTGTGCTTGCTTATACTCGGGTATCCAGATCATTGCAACAGTCCAGAAAATTTTGTCTTTCTTCTCGAAGCGGAAGAGAAGAAATAAAAAAATGTGCCATACAACCGTCTCTTGTTATGACAGACTCGCAGAGATATTTCAGTTTTTGATTTAGTATCAGGGGGGTTGGTTTCCATGAAGCTCCAAGCCATGCTGCTGTGCCAGAGATATGATGTCATGTAACTAAATTTCTGATTCCCCGCCAGTTTGAGCAGTAATATTAAATGAAGCCAAAATGAGCTTCCTGTGCTAAACTGGAAACAAAAGAGCACTTTTACAACGCTGCCCTCAGGGCTAATAGAAATATCTATGTCCAGCTCCAGGCACAGTTACCATCTTATCACACTATCAGCTTCTACGTGAATAGAACAAAATACAGCGTGGGCTCTTACATAATGCGGCTATGTTTAAGTCAGCGCAGACAGACGCAGAGAGACTTCAAAACAGCGGCGGGCAGCGAACCACCAGCTCGGATCTGCCCACCGCAGGACATTCCTGCCCAGCTGCTCATTTCCCAGATGTGGAGCACGTGGCATGGGGTAGAAGACATAACCTCAAACCCCAGCTGGAGACAGAGGAGTCACTATTTGGTTTGAACTAGGAGAAATCATTTGGACCTTAATTTAACGCCACTGCCAACCAGTCCTGATAGCTGTAGACACCCGGGAGTTTTAACCACAATTAAGTCAAGAGTATGATTACGGGTCAGATTTGGAGAGAATCTGCAAAGGAGATGCTACAATTCACGCCAAGGCCAACGGCTGCTTAACTTGAACAGCATTTTACCTGCACAAACACACTCTGTTATCGCCCAACTGTTCCCGAGCATCGGCCGTGGAGGATGCCACCCCTGAAGGACCAGGCTCGGTAGGTTCATCTCACGCAGCCTGAGCTGGGCTCAGCAATGGCAGTGAAAGAGGGCCAAAGATCTGGTGACGGTGATGCTTTCTTTAAGCAATCTCAATGTGTCATTTTAAGCGTCAGAGGACCAAAAAATTTCAGATGACACAGAAAGCACTGCATTATACAGCCAAGCCTCATGTCTTGCAAGGTCTGTCCATGGGACATGACTTTTTTAATATTTCAATGGCACCTAGCTGCTCTTCCAGCCACCCAGCAGCCCGAGGCAGCTGCTGCATGCACAACCATGCATGGACCCCAAATATGTCCCACGTTCGGTGAGTCCGACAAGATGGACCTGAACCCCAAGAGATGGGGCAACCAAGGACTGACGAAACAAATTTACTTGTAACTCCCAGAGGTACAAGGAGACTTAGTGCCCCACCGGAGACCACAGTTACAGCCTCACTCCTGAATAATTAACCAATCTTAATGGGTCTCTTCTCCCAAGTAACTAGTGACAGGACGAGAGGAAATGGCCTCAAGTTGCGCCAGGGGAGGTTTAGATTGGACGTGAGGAAAAATGTCTTTACTGAAAGAGTGGTGAAACATTGGAAGAGGCTGCCCAGGGAAGTGGTGGAGTCCCCATCCCTGGAAGTATTTAAAAGACAAGTAGATGAGGCACTTAGGGACATGGTTTAGTGGGCATGGGGGTGTTGGGTTGACGGTTGGACTCGATGATCTTAGAGGTCTTTTCCAACCTCAATGATTCTATGATTCTATGATTCTATGAACTGTTGTGAGACATGGGTGCCCTGAGAAATGCCAAGTTAACTGACACAAGGCTGCAGGTATTTGGGATTTGAAAAGAACAAGCAGATATTAAAGTCTTACTTGAAATGCTTGAGAATAATGCGAAAAATCCAACAAATGAATGGCGCTCAGACAGATCTAGCTAAGGCTGCTAACTGGTGGTCCAGCCCTGCCAGATGCTGTTGACAGCTGCTGAAAGCACATGCAATCATTTCAAGACAAATCACCTTGAAAATAATCCTCCCTCAAGAAAGCTTATGATATCCAACAAATGTAAACCGTTTTCAGACATCCGTGGAAGGAAGAGGATTGTAAAGATCTCAGAAAAGCAATTATATCGGAGAGTGAAGACAAAGGCTGGCATCAGCGAACACAGTTATCAAGTGTTCCCCAACGGGGACAAAAATTGGCTATATGGCTTTCAGTGTGGAAGTGCTCTCTGCTCCTGAAGATGCTCTATGCAAGCTAGCAAGCAGGTACGGGACGAGCCTCAGGAATGTGAGCCTCCACTGCCGAATCCATCAAACCGTCGTTGGACCACAAATGCCAGCGTGAATTTGGATACCCAGTGCACATCATTTTTCCATCACCTGAAGCTGTCTGAGAGCTTATGAAATGCAAGAGTCTTTCCTGCTTACAAAGAAAGCTACGGTTTACTGAAAGTTACTATATTTTTAAAAAAATTCTACAGATAATGCGTGTGCTAAAGGCGTCACCAGAACTTGCTCTGTTGGGTAACAGCAACAGCTCAGTTCCTCTCCTTGACTCACTAACAGTCAACAGTTAATCAGTAAGTTGTGCTGGCGTCCACAGCAGCTCTGTGCAGCTTTCCGCAGCTCCATGCGATAGATGTACCAACACGTTCGTACAAAGACATTTTTCCACTCGCGATAGCAACACAGGAGTGTTGCTGCAAGACTTTAAAACCTCTTCCCGTAACACGTCCTGTGAATGGATACCAGAGACAACCCGCTAAATACACAACGGTCTTGCATCGAGATCGGAGCCAGAATTATCGCAGCAGTAAGTGTCTCTATAACAAAGCAGTGGATATAAAGTTGATCCTACTTTTTGGAGCCTCAATATAATTTTCATGCACTGGCATCAGACAGAGCCCTTCACGTTTATTTTGACTGCCAAGGCAGGCAAACGCCTTCACAGCATGAGAATTAAAAGGGGGGGGGGGGAAAAGTGACAGAGGTACAGCCATACACACCTTGCATGGCAGCAATTTGGTGCATGGTCCAAAGCACCAAAACCTGTACTAATCACCTTGAGCTCATTAATTTACAAAGCTTTGGCCCAACTCTAGCGGCTGGCAGATGATCAAGCTCTTAGCTGATGTGATTCAAACTAATCCACTAAAAGGCATTTAAGAGCCAGCTAGGAAATAAGCATTTTTATATTACTAGAAGTGCTAAAAAGTTTTAATGACACCAGACTCTCAAGGTGAGGGAAACAACACCCAGCTCCATACGCGAGGAATTCCCACCTCAAATCCCACCACCAGTCAATTCACTCCCCGAGTCACCCAATGGTTACCCTACCATTTCTGCACCCTTTGGCTGGAGACGGGCAAAAAAGCAACCTGGTGCAATCTACGTTACTGCATCTCTCCCTTTTTCATCCTTCTTTTGATCCCATCTTCAGCGTGATTTCCCAGGGAAAGGAGGCCTTTGCCATCGTACGGGAGCGTGTGTCCATCATGCGCCTTTCCGCTCCCTTCTCCATCCAAAGCAACGCTCAGACCCATTGGTGGCGTTCGGCCAGGCTGGACGTGGAGGTAGAGGCTGGGAAATTAGTGAACACACACTGGAAACAAGCGCCTCGGTTAAGGAAACACCGCAGCTTGCATTAGTACCTCATCAGACACAAAAAAACCCAACCCTAAAAGCCACCACCACCCCAAAAAAACCAAACCAAAACAAAAAAAACCCAACAGAGAAAGAGAGAGAGAAAACTTTTGGGTGCCCCGATCACGGAAAAAAAAGAATTACAAACCATGAACCGGCATAAGACACAGAGCCGTAAGAAAGCAAGCTTCACCAGACGTGGGGCTCATGGTCTACCTGGGGCAATGCATGTTGCTGGCTAGTTTGCTGTCAAACTAGGTCATACTCAAAAGATTTTTATTTCACCAGTTCCAGAAAGCCAGAGGTTTGCTGTCTGAACACCAAACTAAATAACACCAAATGTTATTCCCGGAGAAAATACTTCAGTGTATATAAAATTCTACCTTTGTTAAGTGGGTAAATATTCATGGGTTTAACAATGCTCTTCACTGCCTGAACTGAAATTTGCTCAATAAAGCGGTACCACAGAAAAATGCTCAGAAGAACAAAAACCAATGAGAAAGTCTTTTTCCTTTTTGCCACTCGAACATCAGATCTAGAATCAAGGTATACCGAGGTAGAAGCTGTTTAAAACCTCTTTTATCTGGGAAAAAATAAGAAAATTATGATAAGAATTTTAAAAACATTTTAAACGCACAAAAACCTGTACTCTATTATACGTCAAAGTACTGTACAGTTTGGCATAAGCAAGCTAAACTCTTGTTGTAAAAAACTTAATAACAATGAAACTTTCACACTGACATAGCAGCTTGCCTGATGCTGATAAAACAACTTCAAAACTTTTTCAGTCCTTGAAGACCAACTAGCAAATACATATATACACACGCACACTCATCATTCGGCAGAGACAGGAGGTAAAACGAGGAGGACAAGGACACTTAGTCTTTTCCTGGGCTGGGAGGAATCAATATTGTTTTCACTCCCCCCCAAACTACTTCTTGTAGTCGACTCCCTTGGATGCTCTGAAGCACCGCAATTATTACCCGCCAAATGAGCTTGTTCAGAAGCTATGTAAACCTACCCAAAGTCACAGCCCTTATCCCAATGACACACGGTTCAAGTTCAACGTTTACAGCTGGCACAAGACAGACGTGTCCCTACCCTCCGCACACCCGCTGCCCCCCCCAGCGCTGCTCGACACCGCGACCGGAGATGCTGACCACCACCCTCGCCAGCCCCTCTTACCTCGCTCCCGAGAAGCCTCGCTGGGGGCTGGAAGCTCCTTAAGAGAATGAACACATCTCACGAGATATTAACTCTTAATATCTGCAGACTGGCATCTGCTTCCTCGGCAGTTTAGCCCCAAACGTTTGTCTGGAAAGAGCGCTCTAAAACCAGTCAGGATTTCTACAAAATCCAGCCCTGTACTGGTTTAGCTTTAGACTCTTGTTATATTAACACAAGGATCCCAGGAAAACGAACTCCTTTGGATAATTTTTTAAGGCCAGAAAAGTCTGAAAACGCTTTTGACATCTCTTCCTCATCAGCATCCACAAAAACAAAGAGCTCAACAGGTGTACTAAAAATAAAAATACCTAAAAATAACTTAAACTCCATTAAATATTTAAACATACCCGACACCACAATAACTGTATTAGCCAAACTGGTCATGAAAACCCAGTAGTGCTCATGGCAAAACCGCCTTTGTCTGAAGGTTTGCCTCGTTTATGAAAACTCAAATGGTCTATTTTATTATGCCGTAAACCTTATGGGGCGACACTCAAGCAAAGATCATCTGAGATGGGTATTTATACAACATATGTGAATCCAGTCTAAATCAACCGCACGCGCGTATCAGAACCATCAAACCGATTACCCTGCCTAAACACGCTTCACCGATCCGCTCAAACAAAGCGAGCGCGGCTGCAATTTAGGGAAGCCCTTCCAAAACAAACACGGGCGTCACGTGCCTCATCCCTGACAACGTGCATGAGGCAGGGTTAAACATATCACAGCGTACCAGTGGCCGCCCGATCGGACGTTGTTTCTGCTGATGGCGTTCAAATAAAGTGCATGCGCTCACCGGAAAGGCCAGCGCCAGGTGAAAAGGTTCAGGTTTATTTGGGATGCTGAGATTAAGCTGCTGCTCCTTGGGATTTTGGTCGGTGGACGCCCACGAGACCGTATGACTTTAGCAACAGATGCACAGAGCCGTTATCTTAAGGTGCTAAAATCTTATCAAGGACTTCCATTATTCTGGAGACAAGAGCTATTGTTTCCACTCACATCCACGCTATTTTGGGAAAGTGGTTATGCACGCAATTGCCCAAATTAGCTTTTATTCAGTTATTCAAAAATAACACCTGAAAAGTAACCCAACTGAATCTACTTCGTTTACTTCAAAAATCACGCACGTCAATATGAAACAACAAACAAATTCAAATCCGCACAAGAAAGCTTGGAGCTGGCAAAGAGAAATCGAGTGGTTGAAGTGAAGAATATTTTGGTTTGATTGTCCTTCTCCTTCCTGCCAACTTTATTTTCAGGTGACTGAAACGTTCATGGCATACCTCTACCTTAGCTTCCAAAGCACAGCTGTAGACACACATTATTTACTTAAAACCATCCATCCTACAGCTGATTAAACTCCTGAAATGAGCTTGTCAGGCCCCTCCCGCCACCACCCAGACCAAAAAACATTGATTTCCGCAACAATAACGTGAATATCGTGGCATAAAAGGACAACAAGCCGTAATCGCCCCGACGGCGCTTCAGTACGAGTGCTGGAAAATAGCGTGGACTTGCATTGCGAAGTGATTTAGTCCGAAAATCTCTGCACGAATAAAGGAATGGTAACAGTGAAAGGGAATGGGGACTGGAGTTAGCAATTTCCAACTATTGGCGGGGGGGGGGGGGGCTTAAAAAAAAGAGAAATCAAACACTAACACAGCGGCAGTTCACATAAGTTCCTGTGAAAAGCTATTTTTTTGAGGAATTTTTTTTAATTGCCCCTGGGCACTTCATAGCCATATCTAATAAGCTTGAAGTTAGGCAAGGTCATGAGTATGCAGCCTTCAGAATTTCTGAATATAAATTACCAGGAAAATACCCTGTTTGCGTGACTTCCAGTTTTCCAGAATCATTTTATTCACTGCACTATAAACCGACTTCCGCATCCCAATAATTTGGTCTGTTAATCCGTTTACATTTCTCCTTTTGCGCAGCATATCCCGTAGTGTGGAAACACCCTTGTCAATACAAACCCCGGTGATTTTGTAACCTGCCTGATGCCGAAATATTTACATTAACATTTTGGCGGCCAAATACCTTCAGTATACAAAGGAATCGTCCGACAGCTACTCAGCCAACTACCTACAAGTCATAATTCGTCTGTACAACAGCTAATGAGATGAAAGCAGATACACACAAAAGCAGTAGGCTGACTGATACAAAGTAATTGCAGGCAGAATTCGATGACAGAAATTTAGGTAATTCTATTAAAGGAAAGGCAGTTGCATAGGAAAAGAAAGAAAGGTCAGATAAAACCCCCCAGAATTTAAATGGAATGCACGAGGAATTTTATATACCATATGAACACATAAAAGGACACAATAAAACTTCCACTTAGATTTGACTCTATCCCTCCCATCCCTTCCTCTCCCGTTTAGCAGTTTATATAGCGTATTTAGCCGTTTATATAAAGCCAGGCAAGGCAGCGAGGCGAGCCCCCGCAACCGCTTACTCAGAAATACACGCCGATGGAGGAGCACGCAGGATATTTTATGTCCTCATCCTAAGCGCATCCCAGCATTTAACCTCAAGGTTCCCACGAAGAATGTTCCGGGTATTACAGCAAAGTAAACTCCTGGCACGAAGGCGCAGCCCCTGCCGCATGCATCTGCAGTGTCCCTTCTACGAGAGACCCAGTCTCAACGCCCTGCCTTGGCACTGTTGTGATCCGAATAAATAGCAAGATTGTGGATTCAGACCGAATCACGCCCTGCAGCACTAAAGAAGGGTCTGAGCTGGGGATCACGTAGGCGCAAAGCTGTGCGACGTACAAAAGGCAGCGCCGTTTATAGAGAGCTTTCCCCTTTTTTAACACGTACCAAGCGATAAACCATGGTTTTATTTGGTATATAAATGTCAAAAATATTTAAGAAGTTAACAGTGATACGTGGTCCGTGATGAAACAGTCCCGCCTACATACATACGTCTCTACCGTGAAACCCTCACAATTTCCACAGCAGCTTTATAAAAGCTGTATCAGAGACAATAAAGTACCGTGTATGCCCAACAGACCAAACACCGGCACTTAGGGAAAACGCTGATTATTGCTGCGAACATATGGTGACTGAGGGATAAGAACTACGCTCCTCTCTGAGTAGGTCACACCACACAACAAAGAACGCAGGAAATTCACCGGGGGAAAATGGGCATCGAAGGTCTACTACCGCTATTGTAATACTTGGCAACAAGGAAAACGATGAAGAATTATTTACTCTATAAGAGAAAGAAGGCTTTCCGACAAGCCGGCAGTCTTGTCGTTCAAACTAACCTGTCCTCCCAAAAAAATCACGGAATCCAAAATAATTTTTAAAAAAAGATGAAATAAACGTGGGATATATTTGTACCCATGTCCTTCCTCACCAATGATATCACAAGAAGGTGTTGTCTAATGTAAAAATCTATTCAGAGTGCCAAAGAAGTACCAGCAATTCTACCTTGCTGCCTACTTTGTGCTGTTCTCACTCAGTAAATATCTTCTTACAAAAGGAAGGTACCCATCCGCAATCGAGATACGCCGTGTTTTACCCAGGGACCACCTCAGCCACCCTGCGATTGAAATAAGAGTTTGTTTTCAAGGCAAATGAGTTCATTTTAGCTAAACACGTCTTACTGAGCTTTATCGAACCAAACCATCAGCTGCACCAATACATACTTTAATCTCTTCTGCGGAGTTCGCCATTGCCCAAGCCAGGCTGTTGTATCACTTGACCCCTGCGAGTTGTTCTGCCTGTTCCATCACACCAATTTGACAGACGCTACGTGCAACGTGGGGGCCAGGGAAAGGAGGGGGGGGGGTGTTATAGCTTACTGCGGTCAGGTTCATACATGGCTAAATAACATCTTGAAGGAGGTACAGCAATTATTTCAGCGCTCCTTAAACCGCTATACTTGCCGATCAATCCGGGTTCTAATGGGAGTGGGAAGCCCTGACAAATCGAGGGATTCAGACTTGGGTTTCCATTGGAAAACCCCAATCCCACTCATGAGCACGTGAGCAAAAACTGAAAAAAATAATTTATTCTATTTCCAAACTACGTTGTAACCTACACTTCACCTTTTACACCGGAGAGTCGGAGGAAATCAGACTCAAGATCAGACAGACGAATGCCAGATAATTAAACAAGCGGATCACTGATGCATAAATAAAGTTTTAGGTTTACAGCAAACAAGTCTCCTACTGTAATACCGCCAGGATGACTTTTCAAATGTTTTTATGTCAGCACTGGCCTACAAAATCCAGTGGAAACTGGAAGGGTCGGATTCCCTCCCTGCTGACACCTCCCTGGGCCGTACAGGAGGCAGCAGGGTTAGACCCGAGGACCAGCCTGATTAAAAGCCTGTCCTCGGTGTTTGCATAGCTAATCAGCTGAGTGTTGGGAATCATTTTATCTGAGCAGTGCTAATGAGCTAAATCACTATTATCATTGCAGCGATCACCCACCCGTGAGCGCCTCACCAATGATTTATTTTTACCTTGTTCCACAGCAAAGCAAACGCGGATCTAGTGAAGAAACCTCGTCCTGACACCCTCCTCTCTACCAACGCGTGGAGCCTGCAAGCTCATCGCTTGCTAAAGCAGAGATACCTACGCTTTCATTTCAGCCATCCTTCCTTCAGCGCTTGTTACGCAGCAGGCGGCACCGCCACAGTTCCACGCCAGAAACCCCAAGTCGCAGGTCTGAAATCCTCGCGGCTCCGCAGCCGTGAAGCCGGAGCAGGACGCGGGAGCCAGCCCGACCTCCTGACACCACCGTCCCGCAGCAGCCCTGAGCTCTGATGCATCGAGATAGTCGTATCTCTGCGCGAAACGGGGCTTCCACAGCAATAAAAGCAAAAGGATTCAACAAAGATCGTTCCAAAGGTATGTTAATGGCCACGCTGGGGATCTCCACCCAGTTCACACCGAGATCTTTGTTATTTACCATTAATTTCCACAGAAAAAGCTCTCTGAGGCAACATAATGGGGTTTTTTGAGAGAGAATACATATATTGTGCCAGTCCTGCCCATTAGAAGTTCACAATCCACGATAACCATCAGCCCTGTGCTCTGGCGTGGCCTTACGATGAATCTCATACAGACAAAAAAGACGAACCACGGCCCTTCCGCACAGCCTGGACTTCTGCTGCTGTAAAAAATCAACAAATTCCACCTAACAGTGTGCCGTATTGAACACAACGGATACTCCTGCAGGTAGTCCCACGCTTTGGGCAGGTTTTCGTACCTGTCAATACCCATTACCAAGTAAAATATAAAAGAAATCATGTGGACGTCTGAAAGAATTATACAGCTTGCCTATTGTATTGGCAAGTGATGTAATTTAGCGCTTTCCATCACACTAGCTATAGAATGTAATTATAATTAAGGAACTGTTACTATTCCCTCCAAAGAAAGCGTATTTTAGCAGAAAAGAGCGTGTGCACTGGCCACGGTTGGAAACACAACTATTTGTCTGAGAAATTAATTTGATTTTTTTTTTCCATAGCGGTATCTTTTTAAATAACAAGGAAGAGCGGGGAGCTCTGTTGCGCCAGCGATGCGCTTCTCTCTCGCAGAGTCACCACACACGTAACTATTTCATTTGCTTTTGCTTGGAAAACGGTTTGTAGAGAGCTGCGTTTTCATAAGCAGGCTCTTCAAAACCAAAAACAAACACAAAAAAAATCACACCCCCCCCCGGTCTGCTGCCAAATCCGAATGACCCCACCGGGGAGCGGGGCAGGACCAGGCAGCCGCATGACCGCGCCTCGCCCGCCCCATCACCCCCCCCCCCCCCCCCTCCCCGCCGCCACCACCCGCACAAAGCGCCCCGGCGGCCGGACGCACGGCTCGGCTCCCCCCCCCCCCCCGAAAGTTCCCCCCTTTGGGTCTCAGCATCGCGGAGCCGCTCCCCGCGGGCCGAGCCCGGCTCCCCCCCCCCCCGCCCCGAACAGCCGCCGAGGGACCCGCGGAGCGGCGCCGGCGCGCACAAGCCGCGCTGCGCGGCCGAGGAACGCCCCCCCCCCCCCCAAAATAAACGAGTCTGCGGTAGGGGTGTGTTTCGCGGGGAGGGGGGACTCCAGCCCCCGGGGCCGCGCAGCCCCTGGGGGGTGTGTGTGTGTGTGCTGTCACCCGGGCTGTCAACCCCCAAACCGGGTGGGCAGGAGGGGGCTCGCCGGGACCTGCCCGCCCCTCGGCTCGCCCCGCCGGTCCTCCCGCAAACGCGGGCTCCGGTTCCGCTCCCTTAACGGGGCGGCTGCCCCGCACGCCGAGCTTAAAGACTCCGAGCGGTGGCTGGGCGGAGGCAGAGCGTTCAGGCTTACCTTCTACCTCGCACCGCGGGCGGTCCGTTGTCCTAAGCACGCGTCAACCGAGGTGACTTTTTAGACCCAAAGCTTCTTTTTTTTCGCCGCGATGCCGGGGGAGGGGGGGGGGGGGGGGTGGTGGTGTTAGAAAGAGGAGATTTCGCCCCCGCGTCCCTTCGCCCCCGCGTCCCTTCGCCCCGCGCCTTCTGGCCCGTCCTTCAGGGGGTTTCCGTCGCGCCCTCAGCAGAGCCCGCGGAGGCGGGAGGGTCCCCGCGGGGGGTCCCCGCGGCCCCCCCCCCCCCCCCCCCCCCGGCGCGCTCCCCCCCCCCCCCCCCGGGCGCTGCGCAGCCCGGCCGGTCGCCGCCTTCTACCGGCGCCCGGTTCCCGTCGCCTCGGCGGCGGGAGCCGGGGCCGCGGGCTCGGTACGCCTCCCCGGCGGGGCCGGCGGCAAGCCGCGCCGCTCGGTCGTGGAACGGGTTGCGCCCGGGGCAGGTCTGCTCCGTCGGGAAGGGAAGGTTGGGATCTGCGCCGGGCGGGCGCGGTGCCGAGCTCTAGTTCTCCCTCATTGCTCCATTAAAAGTTAGATGGTGGATAATTTCAAGCGTCTGCCTACGTATCGAACAGTTACGGTGTTCTGCTCTCTCACACGAGTCGCCTTTGTTTCGGGGGGGGGGGGGGGGGGGGGATCATCTATGGACAATAAAGCGTAAATTCAAAAGCAGGGGGAACGAGGCGCCCTCGGGGAGAGCGGCCGAAGGGGGAGAGGAACCGCAGCCCGCCGCGGCGTGCCGAGGCCGCTGCCCTCCGCAGCGACGAGCGGAGCGAGGGCCCCGCCGGCGCCCGTCGGGTACGAACCGTCGCCGCTCCTGGCTGCGGGGTTACCTTCCGGCCAGCCGCTCCGCGGGGCCGGGGCCGCGGCCGCTCTTCGCGGGGGTCAGCGGTGAGCGGTGTCCCAACTCCTCGCTCCGGCTGGGAGTGTCCTTCCAGCGATGAATCAGGCCGGTTTATCCCAGCGTAATGTTACCGAACGCTTTACTCGAGCAAAACTCCATGTATGAGGCTGCAGGTTTTCATCTCTTGCCAATTTCAAGTGGGTTTTGTTATCATTAAAAGAATGTAATTACGTACATCTCACTGTATTCAAGCCTGTTTCTCAACAGACTGAACATAAATGCCTCCACGTACTTAGAGCAGCATGACATCACGTTTTAGCTCAGTGAAGTGGCTTTTAGATAACAAGCATGAGAATGCGAAGATTAGATAAAATATTGAGGAAGAGCCGTGACTACCAGCTATTTGTTTGTACATACTAGCGTAAAGTTTAACACCACAATTTAATTCATTTCGGTACATTAATTAGTCATGCAGAAAGTATTCAAAACAGACTAAGCAACAGCTCCTCAAAAAAGCATTAGTATTAAATCAAAGCAGCATCGGCTGCCAGCTGAAAGCTGCTAATGAAGGAATGCCCTTGCTGATGGGAGAAGCTACGCAACCTGTCCCCCGCTCCCATCCCGCGCTCCCCAAACACAAATCAGGGGCAGGGAGCCCGGCCTGGCACCACCGGTCTTTCCTGCTCCATGGTGCTCCCGTTTCCTCTTTCAAAGTTGCTGGGAATACAGCCTGCAAAATATAAGCGCTCTCAAACGGTTCTCCAACACGGCCAAAGACATTTTTGTTCTCTGGGTTTTGAGCACTGCCACGTGTACGCTGCTGTGTGAAATTTCATTTCGTGAAGAGTTGCTCTGTCGATAGAACCATTGTTCGCTCACGGGAAAGGCTGCAAAGCCAGACCCAAGTCTTGAATTAATTGCTTATTATTTACCTACACGGCATCCTGGAGCGGTCCACGTTTTCCTCTTAGGGTTAACGTAGTATAAATATCCATTTCAAAGATTCGTTAGAGTTTTGCAGGAAAAATATCGCATAATGGAGCACTGACTCAGGGTCAAAAAAATAAAAGTCAAGGGCAGACCTCCTTAGACCGTCATATCCCACAAGTCAGATAAAGGCAGAAGGAGGACTTGACTGGGAAAGAGAGAAATGGTTTAGCCGAAGAGGTAATAAATACAGAGGTCCAGGAAAGCCTTTAAGGGAGCGAGGACCAAACCTTTGCGTGGGCAGGGCAAGATCCCCTTCCTCGCCCTGCTGCAGGACCAGAGCTGCTGGGTGTTTCTGGGCGACGAGCTGCTCGGGCAGGTCATTTGAAAGGCAGATGCCAGCTCTGGGCGTAAGACCTCAGCCAGGGCTGGGCGTGGAGGCCGGGAGCTTGGTGCTGAGCAGGCAGCGCTTGGACAGAGAGGACGGGAGCCAGGAAGCCCATGGGAGGAGGAAGTTATGGCAGTTAAATACAGGGCATTGCTTGGACCAAGGAAGGGCATCTGACTGGGTTTACTCACTGGGTTCACAGCTTGCCTCATAGAATCATAGAATCATTGAGGTTGGAAAAGACCTCTAAGATCATCGAGTCCAACCGTCAACCCAACACCCCCATGCCCACTAAACCATGTCCCTAAGCGCCTCATCTACTCGTCTTTTAAATACCTCCGGGGATGGGGACTCCACCACTTCCCTGGGCAGCCTGTTCCAATGTTTCACCACTCTTTCAGTAAAGACATTTTTCCTCATGTCCAATCTAAACCTCCCCTGGCGCAACTTGAGGCCATCGGGTGGTGGCTGTAAAGCTGCTGTGGCACGGCAAGTATTCAGTGGTCCTCTATGGACCGAGATGGTAGCCAGCCTTACCCCAAAAAATAAACGGGTAGAGAGAGAAGTCTCCTTTTCAGGGGAGCTAACGAGAAAACAAGGCTGAAAGAGTGGCATAGACAGTGATTGCTAACAGACAGCCGACACCCTGGGACCGAGGTCCTAACTCAACTCAAAGATCATCCTTTACACCGAAAAACCCTAGCCTGATACAGAGGATTTAATAAGACATAGGTAATTCCTGTCATATTTATTCCCACGAATACCATTAATAGGAACAGACTCATCTGGCTGGAGCTTTCAGTGCTTGTGAATCACCCCAATGAATCAGTCATAACAATACAGACAAGGAGCTTACTGAAGAGAAGACAAAAGGAGCAGCAAGGCTACGAGACGGCATCCTGAAGATGAGAAGTTTAAAAGCAGAGGCAAGAAATCCCACAACAGTATCAGGATTATAAGTCTTGTGAAGGTTACAAAAGCCTCCTCTTTCTGTAGGGAGATTATGAGGTCAAAATGTCTAATTGAAAAGGGTTTTATATGAATCAATTTATTCCAACTCACTCCATCAGTAGCCATAGAAGGTATACGTACCTGACTGTACGCGCATGTATGCAGGAGAGTTATTTCAAACAGCCTGGAAACTTTGTATATAAAACCGTTGTTAAAATAACTCCTAAAATTATGTAAGTTATGAAATAAATTGTAAAGCATTTAGCATAAAGTCCCACACAGACTCGAGGATTAAAGACATAATTGATGTTAACCATAAAAAAGCTAGGTAATTTATTGTGAAAGACATTTATTTCTTCTCCTGAGGAGGATTGCTCACTACAGCCAAGCGTCTTACGCATCCCTTTGCTGAGAGGTTGAGCACTGACGTGATGTTTAAGGCAGGCTCACGAGCAGCAATCACCCACAACGGTCCAAGTAAGCGCTGCGGTGTCTCACGCCAAGTTCATCTGGGGAATCCTGCAGCATCAAAGGCCAGCTATTAATAGCTATTATTAATTCATTAATTTGAAAGATTACATGAAAGAATTAACAATCGTAGAGAAAACCGGCCGGCAACATTACTTCTGTTGATAGCAAATCCTGGTTTTGTCCTTCTGGAGAATGAATGAGTGACATCTGTTCCTTCAGAAATGGTCGGGGGGCCTTAAGCGCCTTTGTGCACGATGTAAAAATAGATTTAAATTTTCACATATCTTCAGACACTTCCTAATTGGCCAGGCATGAAAACACATTACTATTTAACAGTATCTTCCGTGCAGCCCTTGGTTCCTGTGCCAACATTCAATGCATTTTATTCATCCACTCGCTTGTGATGGTTTATGACTGATCACTTCATAGCTGGGGAACATGAAAGCCGTTTCTTTAGCTGCATAGAGCTTATACAAGCAGCAGTGTGCATCTGTGGCTCTTAGCACTGCTAGATCGGATTCCTCAAATTCCCCATAAACACTGGGAAAACAGCTAAACTGGGACTATTATCGTTTCATTCTCTGTGTCCATCATGACCTAGTCTAGTTTAGGCACAAGGCTGAACTTCTTTGCATCTGTGTCTCAGAACAGTAACTCTCCTATCAAGAGTACCTTATTATTACTACTTGTAGTTCTCCACTACCAGCATCAGATATAACACGTCTGTCTAAATTAAATTTTGCTGAATCCTTTTTTAAAAGCCTTCTGCCAGTTTTAATCACCTTTACGTCTTTGCTGAAGCTTTGCCAAGAGCGCCCAGCATTCGGTGTTTCTGAAAGAACAGCTCGGTTATTGCAGCAGCAGACAGCCCCCAGAAGGCACGCTGCCTATCTTCTGTGACCTCCTGGATTTAGACCAAGATTTTGGAAGAAAAAGCGCAAGTAAATCATAGAATCATAGAATCATTGAGGTTGGAAAAGACCTCTAAGATCATCGAGTCCAACCGTCAACCCAACACCCCCATGCCCACTGAACCATGTCCCTAAGCGCCTCATCTACTCGTCTTTTAAATACCTCCAGGGATGGGGACTCCACCACTTCCCTGGGCAGCCTGTTCCAATGTTTCACCACTCTTTCAGTAAAGACATTTTTCCTCACGTCCAATCTAAACCTCCCCTGGCACAACTTGAGGCCGTTTCCTCTCGTCCTATCGCTTGTTACTTGGGAGAAGAGACCGACCCCACCTCGCTACAACCTCCTTTCAGGGAGTTGTAGAGAGCGATGAGGTCTCCCCTCAGCCTCCTTTTCTCCAGGCTGAACAACCCCAGTTCCCTCAGCCGCTCCTCATCAGACTTGTTCTCCAGACCCCTCACCAGCCTCGTTGCCCTTCTCTGGACACGCTCCAGCACCTCGACGTCCTTCTTGTAGTGAGGGGCCCAAAACTGAATCATTAACCTTTGGGCTTGGTGGAGTTCGGGCTGCACATCCATGATCAGGCCGTACAAAAGCCAGGGCATGAGAGAGATGCTCGCACACGTCACACCTCTGAGCAGCCCTTCCAGCCCACCTTCTCCTGGCTGTTCACCATCCGGGGCAAAAAGACTATAAAGAGATGGTGAAACACGACAGCGCTTGCAGGTATCCGAAGTCTGGCTATGCTATAATGATAATTTTGCTTGTTGATGGGAACTGAATCTCCACATCTTCAGAGATACAGGAGAAGGTCTTGACACAAAGAGGTTGTCCAAATTATAACCCTCCAGCTATCGTCTGCTTCCTACAAACCTCGGGGAACTGAGGCGTTTGTGTGCTGACCCCAGAAAGCACCACTCAAAAAACGGCAGTCTCAGCAAGAAAAAGCTCAAAGCCAGGATATTATACTTCACATCAAAGGAACACGATTGAAAGTACTGAGTTTTGAAACTTCAAGTTCAGTTGCTACCAAAATTCTACCAAATTGTCTTATTTGGTAGAAGATTCAAGGACAATACCTTGGGGACATATTCCAAGCTATCGGTGGTTTATAGTCATATTACAAATGTAGGGCTTAGGTTTCTGCATGCCCAAACAGTCCTTGGTTTCATGTGGAATTAGTGACATAATTAACAACGTTTAATGATGTTCAACAGACACTCGGTGCCAGAAGACAGACTGAGCAGTCTAAACGGGCCCCTTTCTATGATATCAGCAAGACTGAATTTTCCAGTCCTACAGAGGGAAGTAAGGTAAATATCTATGGTGTTACTGGTCTCTAGCGTTTGGAAATTACTTTCCCAGCAGTAAAACTGGGAACACGTTATTAAATCACAGCATTTTGTGAAGAACAGGACATACTGGGCATTCTTGTATCCTTCATTTGACTTCAGACTTCCTGGTTTAAATATCACTTGAAGAGAGAGAAAAATCTGATGAATTATTTGTTCCGATTGCATCCAGTCTAACACCCCAACCACCAAAGCAATCTCAAAAAGAAAAGGATTTCACACCAGTTCAGCATCCCTTCATTTTCAATGGTAACGCTTTCCAAATTCCTTTTGGACATCCCTTTGGGAGAGCATGGCTGAATAGAACATAACGTAACACCTATCTGGTGTAATAAAAAAACCTCAACGCTTCAAATAAACAAGAAAATATTATAGGAAAGAATGAGGTAAGGTTTACAGAAAGATGGGCAGGTGAAGAAAAGTTGGAGGGGAAAAGTAAGAGTGCTTTGAGGGCAAGGGGGTAGCATAACACGGAGAAATAAGTGCGTGGGGAAGGGGAACAGAAGATTTTAGACAATCCATGGTTAGGTGACAGGGAAGATCCCTATATCCTCAAGGACCTGCCGTCCTCTGCCTGATAAGAAACTAGACTAATTAGCCAGCGCACGGTTCTGTGCCACAGCAGAAGCATGGGCATGCCCAAAATCTTCTTGTAAAGTTTTAGGCCATGGACAACATGAGTTGGGTTAAAAAAAAATAACCAAAAAAGGACAAAAATGTGGCCAAGCCACTAAGGAACAGAAGGCAGAAGCTCTAGCCAAGTAGCAACCACCAAAATACTTGCACGCAGCTACGTAATATTATATCTCCTAGGAGAAGGTACTGAAGGTGTGTGGCATGTTTTAACAACACACTCCGCAATTTATAAACTACGGTTTCAGTGTGCCCGTTGTACCCACCAAGAACAATATTTTAGCAAACGTCTTACAGCGTGTTTTTCCTTCGCTGCCAGGCTTTGGCAGGAGACACCTCTGCGCCAGGAAGGGAGTTCCAGAAGCAGGTATCGACTGTAGAAACGACAGTCGGGAGCCTCTCTGCCAGATGAAGGATGCTTCACAGAAGTGCGCTTCTGGATCAGCGGCAGCCATAAAAAGCAGGAACCATGAAATAAAGAAGAAAAACAAAACAAAACAACCCCCCCCCCCCCCCCCAGAGGGTTAGTGGAATAAAAAGGGGGTTAAATTTTTTTTCCACAGGCTGTTTTTTTTGCAAAGAGCAAGGAGAAAAGCGACAGGCATGAAAGAGACCCTGATTGCCTATTATTAACTGCTAGTAGCACCATTAGTTTATTTACTAGAGTGAAAACTAATAAGGAGACTAATGAGAGGTTTGGTTTGAGGCACTGTGGCATTTCATTACAGTCTGGTGGAAAATTGGAAATGAACCTGATAGCTCTGTACTCCATTAACTCTTTCTCTCCGATCTGTGTGAAAACGCAAACACACATGCCTGCATTCAGCCGTACTTGCCAGGAGAGCTCCTAATGATTTTTTGACAACTTTAATACCCCTAATAGAAGATTTCTTGCCACTTTTCCTCTTTATGTCTAGCATTGCAGTATTACAACGTTAAAATTCGTCTACCATCAACATAATAATAGTTTATATGCCTGTCGTGCCTTTGATCAGGGTCTGTCAAAGCACGGCACAAAATGCAATTAATTAAGCCTCCCGCTACTCCTCGGGTCGGTAGTGGGATGCAGCGGTGTCACTTCACCTCCCCAGCACGGGGGCAGCCAGCCCCACGACACTGCTTCAAGGTGCAAGGAAACATTAATTCCTTCAGTAACCTGCTCGGTAAAGATAAACGCTATCTCCAACTCAAGAGATAGGGAGAGGATAGAAAGCTGTTGTGGTTTAACCCCAGCCGGCAACTCAGCCCCACGCAGCCACTCGCTCACTCCCCCCCGGTGGGATGGGGGAGAGAATCGGAAGGGTAAAAGTGAGAAAACTCGTGGGTTGAGATAAAGACAGTTTAATAGGGAAAGCAAAAGCCGCGCACGCAAGCAAAGCAAAACAAGGAATCCATTCACTCCTTCCCGTCGGCAGGCAGGTGTTCAGCCATCTCCAGGACAGCAGGGCTCCATCACGCGTAACGGTGACTTGGGAAGACAAACGCCATCACTCCGAACGTCCCCCCCTTCCTTCTTCTTCCCCCAGCTTTATATGCTGAGCATGACGCCATATGGTGTGGGATATCCCTTGGGTCGGTTGGGGTCAGCTGTCCCGGCCGTGTCCCCTCCCAACTTCTTGTGCCCCCCCAGCCTGCTCGCTGGTGGGGTGGGGTGAGAGGCAGAAAAGGCCTTGGCTGTGTGTCAGCACTGCTCAGCAGTAATGAAACCACCCCTGTGTTATCAACAGTTTCCAGCACAAACCCAAAACACAGCCCCATACCAGCTACTGGGAAGAAAGTTAACTCTACCCCAGCCAAAACCAGCACAAAAGCAAAATGCAGGATCTGCTGGGATTGGGGAAGGAAATTAAATTCATCACCTTTGCTTGATAAGTATCTTAGAAACTCCAGTGTAAATGAATACAGCAATAGCACCGCACAAAGAAATTAAAAGATTTTGGAAACTTTTCATGGGTACATTTGAGAAACAGGAAGCAAACAGGTAAACCCTGTAGTTTAGGGTTTACAATAAAACAATAAAACTGGTTAAAACAATAAAACTGTTTTAACCAGTTGGATAATAATAAGGCCAGTTCCTTTGCAAGGAGCTATACATTTACAGAAGACTGCCACGTCATCTACCTCTTTCCCCATATGCTCATGCACACGCAGCATCCCTGTGCATACATCATCTCTGGTAGTGCTGCCAGATCTTTCGACTGCTTGATGGTCTCATTTCTGCTGGGTTTTCATAAATAAAAAAACCCAACTCTGTTTCGGGAATGAATACCTCCTTGAATCAACGTTAAAACAGCAGTCTCGATCCCCCCAGCCCATGCATTTCGGTTTCTTCCCTGAATCCTAAAAATGAGTGGATGGGCTAGAGTTACTCTTTGCAGATCCTATTTATATGAGCGCGTGTATGTACACCACGCACTAGGGAGCATCTAGGTTGTGTGATGAATACCCTAGCATTTTCACAAAATTACCAAATTGTATCTTTTTGTTTGGTTGGCTTTTCACCAGTCCTCCTAGAGGAGCAATCAAAACCACTGCTATCAAGTACAATCTCTCTGGGTAGAAGTTACATGGGGAGCATCTCTCCGTTTGCAAATGCACCAAAACATTCAGATGCAAAACATCTGAGCTTTCTGGAGATGATCCGTTTGGTTTCTTAGGAGGAAAAAAGATTGCCTGAAGAAGAATCCCAATAATTTCTGCTATTCATAGCTGGCTATTTATAACAGTTGGATCCTCAATTAAGTACAAGGGAAATACAGGTATTTAAGTTCTCAGCTCTCCAGCATAACTAGGTAGAGAGCACAACTGAGACAAAATTTAAAAATAATAATAAAAAAAAAAGATGGATTTAAAAGAAAATACCAAAGGGGGCTAAACCAACAAGTTTTATGTTCTTCCCTCAGGGAAAAAGTCTTTAAAGCAGGTGCAGAGATAAGCAGCAGAAGGCACAACAGAGTGGTGCAAACATGACATGGAAGAAATAGCAAAAATACATGCACATGCAACTACATCTCCTTCCCATGGAAGTGGTGTCAGATGGCATAAACGAGCTGGGCAAAGAAAGCAGTTCCATAACTGCAAAATCACATGCAAGCTGAACTCCAGCCTCTTCTTTTGACCATTTGTCTGTGTAACTGAAGAGTATCATTAAATTATTTCACTGATCCCAGGTCAGAAAGCTGTTGAGGGAGTACGTGTACGCACATTTGCTTCAACTCTTCGTCTCAGATTCCAAAAAAAAAAAAAGACTGATGTGCAATTTTTCCCTGAAGGATTTTGCAAGATTCTGGGAATGGGAGAAATCTCCTGAAACCTGCCCCCTTTGCCATCATCACACACGCGACCTTTTAGTCTGGAGACAGTTCCAGCCTTCATTACCAGACCATTTGATCTGCGCAGTGCCCCAAAGCAAAGAGCCCTTGTTCAGTTTGAAGCTAGACACTTAACTTTATTAAGCACCTGATCCAACGTCCACTGAAGCCGAATTAATGCAAGTCTCCCACCAACTTCAGCCTTCTTTGATTAGGCTGTAAAAAAAAAAAAAAATTACAAAATTCTCCATTTTTTTCCTGTAGCTAAATTCCATCGATGGTTTAATATTTTTTTAATCATCAGGAACATCTTGGGGTTTGCCTCTCGCTTTTAGGTCAAACTTACTGGATGTCTAATGTCAGCACCTAACTGTATTGCCTGTTGCTCTTGTTTTACAGATGGACTTGGTTTTCAGCTAGATGTCTTCTTCGGGCTTATATGTCAAGGACATAAAATACGAAATGGTGGAATGACAAGCTGATTAAAAAAAAAAAAAAAAATATATATATATATATTCAGCAGTAATTGTTCAGGCTACCATACTGGCAATTGGCAGAACTGTGATACGGTGTTGCCATGTTTAATATACAGGATGAAAAAAAGGTTTGAGTTTAATAAAGTAAGAAAATAAACAGAAGAAGGGGAAAAAAGCCATTGGGAAACACTTTGCCTGTCTTTATAGTTAAGATGTTAATGGTCCAAAGTAACATCTGTGTTCTTCCTACATTCTTTAAAAAAAAAAAAAAAAGAAAGAAATCACTTGCTGATTAAGTTAGCTTGCTTTGAAAGCTCACAGCAGATTTATTATTTCCTTTGGAAAAATTGTACTTTGTTCTTCCTACAATATCATTCCCATCAACTGTAGCATGCCAAAAGAAGCTGCTTTGGGAATAAGCCAAAAAGATTGAGACAATGTGGTATACTCTAAGCACAGACTATTTATGGGCTATGAGAGAAAATCCTTTTGTAATTTTTGAAGTCTGCATTTGGTGCAAGTTAATGAGAAAGTTTGAGAGACTGAAAGGTCTCATTACGATATGTCACTCCAAGATTGCATCTTTGTTTTCTTAATTTTCTTTTAAGCTGCTCCCAAGCTGGCTAAAAAGAATCTTTATGAGAGAGGATGAGATAAACTTTGAGAATTTCAACGCAAAGATGGCCAGTCCTGATTTGATCCAGCTCTTCTGCTCTTGCGGCGAGCTGGAGTGAATGAGCCTACGAGTGACTGAGAAGAGAGACTGTCGACAGAGCTATAAAACCCCAGCTATATTTTCCTCCCACTCTGCTGGCATCTTTTTGGGCCGAGTAGAGAGTTTCTGGTTATTTACACTACTCTGCACATCGATACAAATTTAGTCCTCTCTTCTGTTTGGGAATCTCTCCTTTTTTTCCCAGGATCCCAACCATTTCTCCAAAGCATTTACTAGGTAATCCTGAGCAACAGCTGTAGTTGGGTGGGTTATCTGCAAGACTCTGCTCGCTGGCCGTAGCTGGTTCGCTCGGAGAGCTGCCTCGCGGAGCCAGCCGCCTCCTTCCTAAATGGGAGACTGAAATGAGTTGACATAGTTTGAAAAATTACTTCATCGCTAGTAACGGATTATTTCTCCTCATTAATCTTCTCATGTGATTAAGTAAAATCCTTTGAAGAGAAGCCATTTCCTAAGTGGGCACAGAAAAACCTGTCACGTGAAAGTCAAGAAGATGGTCAAAAAGAAGAGTTTTGGTGCACGGTGGGAAGCGACTGCTGCAGTTATTGATTAGCTGATCGGCTCCAGGACCTTTGTGTTAAGTGTCTATTTACAAATACATACAACTTTAGGTATTAAAGAAATAGTTCGTCCAGTGGCTTCATGGGCGTGCTGGCTCCACTCTTGCAACCCTCACCGTCTCGGTGGCATTACAGCAGTCTGCACTGTAGCACTGCAATCCGTTGCATGCTGCAGTGTTGTTCAAGCAGGCAATAAAGAAGCGTAGCTAAGCTAGTGGCTGGCACATTAACTGCAGAGGTGATCAGAGGGAAGGATGGACGTCCCCTTATGACACCGGGGATACACATGTAGCATCACATCCTTTGGCGTGATGGTTTTGTGACCATACCCAGCCCTACAGTAGTCCTAGATTCTGGCTCGGCATGATGTTTCCGTGAAATGTTTCTTCTCTTGAACAGAGTCCTGGGAAAAAACCAATAAGCCGAAGTTTGGGACTAGAGAGAACCTCCTTCACCAGCAAACCTCATCCTCAGCCGTTGCAAACAGTTCTGTCATAAAATCTGTTTCACAAAGGGATCGACTTCCATGTTAAACACGCAGCTCCTCCAACTGGATGGCTATTCCTGAGTCTCACTGATCTGGTCACCACCAGAAGCACTCCCCTCCACCCAGGGTATCCATGGCTGCATCGCATTCTGTGCTGCGTTAGCTCAGATTGCTGCCAGCAGCGAGGATGGTCAGGAACAGGCTCTTCAACGCAGGCCTGCTCTTTTTAGTACAGCATATGTGCAGAGCAAGTCATCGAGAAGAAACCCCTTGAGGTTACTTCTTGTGCCTCTTCTGAAGGACTAAGGCAGGACATCTTTGCCTGTGCATGACTCCAGTAGGTCCCATTTGTTCTTGTGCCAACTTGTCCTTTCAACAGCGCAGGTCAGTCCTGCTTCCCCCCACTGCTCCCAACCCATAGGACTTGCTCTGTGCCCTTCCCCTCCCCTCAGTCTCCAAACTACTTACACAGCAGGAGAACGTGTCCCCGGAGAGGGAACAGTTGCTGGAAGCGATGTAGTCGAGGTTGGGGAGGAGCTGAGTTACCTGCAGTGAACCTCACCAGCACGGTTATACCCCCAGACCCCTCGGTCGTCCCCTTTTCTTCACTCAGCCCCCAGGGACCCACGAGCAGCGTGCCCTACGTGTGCCTTATTTTCAGTAAGGCACTCAATGCTGAGCATACCTGCTGAGAGCCGGGGCTGTTCTCTGCAAGTTCCTTTCACTGCTGGAACTAACATTAAACTAAGCTGGAGGGGAAACTTCAGATACTAATGTATGTGTAGAAGTAAAAATGGTAGAGTTCAACCTACTCCTTGTTGAACGCCCAAGTCTGAAAGCATTGCTGAATACTCACTGCAGAACTCGGTTCCTAATCAAACACTTGGATTTAGCGACTTTCACGCGGAATGAAGGACCCAGTGTCAGCTACCTCAACGTGCTCACACGCTCTGGCTTTTGGCACACACGCGAGTCCGTGGAGGAGGGCTGGAAGAGGTCCGGAGTGGTTTATTTTTTCAGTTCGACAGGAGAAAAACGTTACACACGTGATCGATACATTGACTTCTAAATATAAGGACAGAAAATGTAAAACCATTCAAAAATACTACCGGATGCCACCTGTCAGCCATTAAATAACTTTGCTTTTTTGTACTCAATTAATAATAGCAACTTCCAGGGAATCTTAAAATTAGGCCGTGGGATTAGAACTGTACCTAAGAATCTTCTTATCTAATGGGTGAACAGGCAATGTTTTGAAGGATTTATAATGAACCTGATAAATAAACACAACTTCTCCCATCTGTTTACTTCTCAGTAACCAGTTTATGCTAACAGCCACGGAGCCAAGCAGTCTGCTTCTCCGCAGAAATCAGAGGAGCTGTAAAATTGCATCAGCGTAAAGATAAATGCCCTCACCTGGGAGAGACAGGGATCCACAGTGAGCAGAAAAGAATGTAAGATGAGATCTACCACAAATGCCACAACGATAGTAGCTGGGCAACACGCGAACGCTCCCCAAACTGCAAAACTCGGGAAACACAACTGAAATCCAGCCCTTTCCCCATCGCTGTGCAAGATGTTTGCAATCAGGCTGCTAAGTGCTGCTTTCCAAATACTTTCGATTCATTGGAATATATGGATATCCTTTAAAATATTAAATGTGCTTGTGTGTTTCTTCCTGGAGTATTGAAAATCCAGATTTTTTTTTTTTCTTCAAATCTTGGTTATGAATATCAAATATTGAATATGATATATTGCTTCAGTGGAAGAGAAACCAGTGGGAGTTAAACCCTTTTTGCACTTTCTCCTGGGTTTTCTTTGCATATTCTTCAAGCTCATTAGCTGTCCCTTGAATGATTCTGTTCTTAAAATAGCATAATGACAACTGATCATCTCCAGCCATTTTCATCACAGAAATTTTCATCACCGAGATTACTTAGTTTCACACAAAAAGTAACTGCTACAAAACTCCCTGGTCAAGGATAATTAATGCTCCGACAAACAGGGGCAGCCATGGCTCAGCACTGGGAAAGCCAAGCACATTAATCAAGCACGTATCTGAACAAGGACGGGAATGCCTTATTCACGGCCACAAAGCTCTCCAGCTCTTCTACCACGGCCCAGCCCCAAAATGTGAATTGAATTCAGCTGGGCTGCTCACATGCTTCAACTTACACCTACGCTTAAAATAGTTTTAGATTGGGATCCCGTCCAGCTGGCAACTGGAACAGACTCATTAGAGGGTTATCTGGACCCACAGCTAGAGGGAGAGAAAGGCTCTCATTGTGGTCTTGTAGCTCATGCCAGAAATGGAGGACTCGGGCATCCTGGAAGGTCAGAAGGTGCTGAGGATCCACAGCTGTAAGAAACAGGGCTGGCGAGCGTCGCACCCCAGGCAGCAACAAAAAAAAGCAACACCCACAGTTAACACCTCCACATCAGGGGGTTAACTACAAATAAAAGTCCATCATTGCTAACAAAAGATAGATACGAACTGAGCTGAAGATAAAACACTAGAAATGCTGCAAAGCCGTATACTGTTAGAGAACCAACACACAACGGTGGCAGCGGCGCACGCGGGAGGTGGCTGAGCAGGACAGCAGTACCAGGGTCCGCAAGAACTACCACAGCACCATCTCTAGCAAAAGCAAAGGTAACGAGGCAAGAAAAACTACACCAGCATTTTCAAAGGTAAGAGGGCTAACTCTCTTGGTTCTCCCAAATGTGAGGCACTGCAGAACCCAACGTGCTCCCAGCGTGGCCCCGCTGGCCTGCCCACAGCACACGTGTGCCCCCCGCAGAAGATGCCCTCACCTCTCTTTAGACAAGCCAGAGATCATTGTGCTTTCTTGAAGGAAACCTGCTGAAGTGGAGTTGTTCTCCAGAAAGGCACACGTTGCTGCAGAGCAAAGGAATTCACAAAGGAGAAGCGGGGCGCGGCCCGAACAGAGCTCTCCCGTGCTTTCTCCATTGCCTTCAGCCTCACACACGCACACTCTTCCTCCCACCTGCCCCCATCTCCTACTGCTTTCACCTCTGCCCACCCCTGTTCTGCTCCCCAGAGCACTCACATCCTCCCATGTCATCACTTTAGGACCGGGCAGGACAGGAACAGGGGAGGAAGAGAGAGGGGGGCTTAACCAGCAGAGAAGGGAAAGTGTCACAAAAAGAGCAACAAGAAAGAACGGAGCTCTAAAACCCACGACCTACAGAGGAAGGTCTAATGAGTGGGAGCCATTCAACCTACGGACGTTTTCTGACAGAATGAAAGGGCAAGTTCATTAAAGATCGCCAAGGGACAAGCTCTTCAGCCTGTTCACGATAGATGTGAACACTTCCCAATGCAGCAAAAACTACTCAAGCTAGATGGGAGCAAAAACCTAATGGTATGGGCAGTGAAACATAGGAAGAGCTTTCCTTTCCCTCAGTAGACGTCTTCCAGTCCAGGTTAGACAAGGACTCCTGAGGAGGACAGGGAGCAGAGTTGCCTTCATACCTATCTAGCTGAGACTTCTTGAGGTCCCTAATATCAGTTGCACCTACTAGCAAGCTGACTGCAGACGTTCCCTACCATGTGGACACCAAAACACCGCTGGAACATCTTCTGCCAACAGCACATCTCTGCGCACTGTGAGGAACATCTGCTCCCTCTCTCGCTGCTCGGACAGCGCTAAGCTTTACGATGATCAGCTGTCCCAGCCCCTTTCCAGAGGCGCAGGACACTCCAAATAGTGTTTGAGAGTTCTAACTTGTTTTTCCAATTCATTAATGAATACTTTATCTTGTTAATCTGAAAAGCTGGAAGGGGTAACTGTCTTTAAGATTAATAGCAGAAACTGGGGGGGAGGGGAATGTGAAACAAAATTCCTTCAAGTCGAGCATATTTTGCTAACGCAACATGATTAATGACAAGGATGATAACATACTAATGGAGAAATTTATTAAAGATTTCACAATTAATCCCATTCTCCTGGACTACAAGTTAATGGACGTTTTCCCAGACTTCAACAAGAGCAAAGTATAAATCCCACAAGAGAGGGACAGGCTGTCCCATAACCAAACACATCACTGCTAACGTCGCGTTGACCTCACGCTTGCAGGCCAACTGCATGTGCTTGTATATGCAAATCAAAAATCTTTCTATCAGTCTGCTGGTGCCTAAACCGATTTATAGCGGAAGATTTTGATGAGTGCTGAAAAGACTAAGTTCCAAAAATCTGCTGATAAAGATTACTGCCAATGAACTGTCAAAGAGGTTTTTTCTTCCCTTTATATTATAAATTAGGCTATGACCAAAACACATTTCTGTAAAGCTAGATCCTGTGCAAACCTGGTCTTAACAAAACATGAACATCGGCTCCTGTGGCAAGGTATTGTACGGGGAGGGTGTTCAGGCCCTTCCCTTCCTCCAGCTGACTTTCCTTTCTCCAGATGTTTGAGCCCCAAACCTCCATATAGAAGGGAAATTGTTGTCCCCAGGGAAGATTATTTAATCTCATCCCATCATCTGATGCTTTTCCCTCCCTCACCTTGTTACGGATCCCGGTCTCTGTGCAAAAGCTCTGGTTTCCACTACTGACAGCAGCGAGCTCGCACCCCAGGCCGCTGAGCCTGGCCCCTGCCTTGCACGCTGACAGCTATCCCAGGCCACGCTGAGAACCGGCCACGCTGCTCACACAGAGGTAAGGTCTGAGAAAAGGGCTTGAGGCAAAGCACGAGACTTCTCTTGCCCATCCACGGCCGCCTGCTTAGGGCGCTGCCAAGCATCCTTGGGGAAAGGCTGCCCAGGAGAACGCCTCCTGCTCTGAGGACGCACGGTGCTCGTGGCTGCGCTGCACACATGTCCTTGGGTTTGCTGATGGACCCTGACACCCGCTCACCCGTCCCTACGTGAGCCACCTTACACATGCACGGCTGCACCTCCACCAGCACAGCTGGCTTTTCCATGCACAATGAACATCCTTGCGTGGGGGTGGCTTAGGAATATGTATTTCCAACGTCCGAAGGACACCTGCAGTCATCCCCAACCACGTCCCTCTTGCTGTTGCCCTTCGAGCCCTTCCTGTTACCCTCACGTTGTTCTCCTCAGCGCCTCAGACAGCTGCAGAGATGCTTTTGTTCAGATATAGAAATTCCCCGGTTCTGACCTCTCTTGCAGGCAGGTTGTCTCCTCTTGCAATTCCTCCTCTATTATTTTGAACTACCCAAAGACTTGGCAGTCCGTGCAAGCGCAAAATAGCCAAGGCGTTCAGGTGTCCAGAATAGCGTCCTCTCCAGTGGGCTGTATATGTAGATTTTATTACATTTTTCAAAGCAGTGGAGTGACAAAGAGAAGGTTCACCACGTTTTCTCAGCAGCAAGACAGACATCAATGCTTCACCCTGTACTCTAAACCAGAGCATCAATTTAGGATCTTGGTTCCTTTCAGGGACAGTATTTCACCCCTCCGTCCCAGATCACCAGATCTTTTCTCCTCCAGGCCCAACTCCTGCAAAAGCCGCAGTTTCAGTTGCGCTGGCTCCGATTTGGGGAGCCTTGTGACAGTCCGGTGCTCTCCAGCAGCGTTTTGACAATGTTTCTGTTGACTCGGACTCTTTGCTCCCAGTCTGCCAAACTTCGTTCTTCTAAGCACAGATTCTTCTCTCCAGTTAGTCTTTTCCAAAAGTTAGTCTGCTGCTACGAAGACATTGGATCTGGTTTATTCAAAATCTTCAGGGTGTAATCCTTCCCAGAGTGGTTCATAATGTTCTTTATTCAATACTCTCCTGAAAACCCAAGCCTATATTTCTCTTGCTCTTTCTCTTTCTGCAGCGCTTGTTTTACCACCGGTAACGTTTAACTCGCCCTGTGCCATATATACCCACAGCAGCTCAGTGCCTTTGCTCTTCTGCATCTCCGTAAATAGGTTTTTCTGCCATTTCTGAGTGCATCTGCATCCTGCTTTTGCCTTCCCGAGTCAGCAAACTTCTCTCACGTGGGCTACGTTGTCGGCTGCAGTAGCCAGGGCTACCTGGGCTGAAGCCCAAAGCCCTTCTTTACAGATTTTAAATGGTGGTGAAACAGCAATCCACAACAGCTTTCTTAAAAACGAAAGCGTATTTTTAAATAGGAGGGGAAAAAAGGCACAACACAAGGGACAAATGCCTGCTTTTTGTTCCAAACGTTACACAGCCTGTCGCAGATACGTCCTACGTTATCCTGTCTGTAAGACAGGCAATCGTTCGTACCCAGGTAGGTGTTTTGGAGGGCAATGCTTCTAAACCCCATATTCTCAGTAAGAGAAAGATCAGCAAGGGAATTTTTCCTCTTTCATATACATGAAGTCGTAGCGTTAGCAGATTAGTTACACGTGAACAGGAGCAAAATCAAAGACGGCGAAGCTAAACCCATCAGGTGTGTACACATAGGCCTGGGCAGGTATACGCCGTATGAAGAGCATGGGAAAACTATGCATGAAGAGCAGAGTCTGAAGGCAATACGAGCAAACATCAGGCAGGACCAAACCAAACAGAACATGCTGAGCGCCGTCTGAGATGGCTCAAAGCCACACGGAATCGGAGATAGAGATTTTAGCCCCAGAAAGATAGATGCAAAGGATAAACTGCAAATCTAAACCTCAGTATTTTCAGTGGGAGTTTTCCTGCAGCGTCTGCTCTAAAATGCTTCTGCAAAACTTACTTTAATGCTGTGTAACCCGGCTTTGGCCACCCCCCGCTCTCCGTAGTAAATGATAAAGTACTTTTTTTGAGGAAGGGTATCTTGGTTTGATGATGTTACTGTCATTTGTTGAATTTTGGAAACCAGAGATGGGTCATTTCATACATTCAGGGGTCAGCCTGAATTCTAAACCCACCCTGTGAGGGAAGTCAAACGTGGTGTCCTGGCACTCAGACTTCATCCAGACTGACATCGTCAGTTTTAGCTTTGACACCTCAGAGAATAAGATCTCAAACGGTAAGGTAAAAAAAATAAAAAGAATAAAAATAAAAAAGCTGTTCAGAAGCACAAAGGATTAACACCAATACACAGCTTAGATCAGTTCAGCAGTAACAGTACTTAGCAGAAGCAGTATTTTGGTTCAGCATATTATTAGATGCATTACACAGAGTTTCTGTATCTGATTTTCAGTATTCCCAGCACCTGTGAAGTCATTTAACCGCCAGCAGTGGACCTTGTTTCTCTGCCTGGGGATTGAAAAATGCTTTTTTCCCCCCCCCAATACCTTTTCCTATGTAAATGTGGAAAAGAGCACAGTCCTGATTTCCTCAAACCCAGAAGGGTAGCCTATTTAATCACTCATTTTCAATCTTTGAAGACCAGCATGAATAACACCATTGTTGCACACATAGCAGTGCCCAATGCTAGGGTTACACTACTTTTGGAAATAAGTAGCCTTTGGATTGCCCCTCCTAACGAGTACGTTTGGTTTTCTAAAAGGCATAACGGCATACCCAACAAACATTAGAAAATTAATTATTAGCTTATATTCAGAATAAAAAAATACGAATTTTGACTAGCTAGCAAACAAGGTAAACCACTATCTTTCCTCCAGATAAACAAAATAGCCCAGCCTTCCATTTGCACTATCTCCTTGCATTTATCAAGTCTAAACTAACAATGGGAATACTGAAGAAATCCAGCGAGGAAACACAGAGCTATTGAGCTGCTACGGCCTATCGAGGATTCTATCAATCTTAATGTCTAATGCCACATTCTTCCTCGCTTAGATTTCAACGGATACGAGAAGGAGTTGAGCAAATTTTATGTAATTGCTGTGCACTTAAGAGCTTCAGAGGAGACCGCATTTCACATTTAGTTACTTTACAAGGCACAGACCCAAAGTATAGTGTGCTAACAGTCACCTGCATCCACCTTATCTAACCGTCAGGACAATCTCAATGCTTCCATATTAGTCATGCAGCATTATTTGACCTTCAGTTATAATATTCAGAAAAGCAAAAAAAGAAGGAAAAAAAAAAACCAAACCCAAGAGTCCACAGACGGATTCTTACCAGCACACTTCACTGCATCGTTAGGTGAAACTCATGTGACTGCATTACGGCTGGTGACAACCAGCGCATCAGACGGAGGACTACAAAAACTAGCGAAGCTGCTTTTCACGTGAGACAAATTGCTCAGTCTCTATTTGCACTGAGAAATGCATGTTCATGCTAGTTCTCCTATTTGAATTCAGCCAGGATTAGTCATTTGATTAAAACACCCAAAAATCCGTTCCTTAATGCATTTCTGGCAGCTTTAGCAATAAAACCACAGGGATTTATTAGCAATAGAAATGATTATGATTTTTATTCTTTGTGGATAATATTTTCAAGCATGCTTACTGACTTACAGCCTATTGACCAGTCTAAAAGTTTGGCTTTGATATTTTTGGTCAGGTTTTTAAGGGTATTGTAAAATTCCTTAGGAATATAGATGGTTTTAAAAATGCTGCCAAGCAGCAACTTTAAAATCTGACCCTGAGAAGCCTGCCTTTTCACTGAAAGTGAGAAGAACTTCAGCCATCACCTCCCTTCTCTTGTTTGGAAAGGACACTTTGGTACTTCAGTGTCCCAGAAGTTAAAACTTTTAACACCATCAGTAGCATTGCTCGCACGGTGACACAAAGCTGGCTGGGACGACAAGCGTTCCCAGCTAATGATACACCCTGAAACGGATTCTCTCCACGCTGCTTTTGGTGGCCAAAAACTCAGGCCGAGGCTGTTTGCACAATAAAATGTTAAAGCCTTCAGCAGGCTAGGTGCCTTCTACTGTATCCTCATAACACCCCCGATGCACACGAATTGTGCACTTTACAGAAGAGCAGAGACAGAAAGAATTACACGGTGCAATTGTGGAAAAAGAATTTGAATTACCCAAGCATTCAAAACACTCGGTTCTGTGTTTGGTTTTTTTTTCCCCAAGGCTTTATGATGGGCAAACCTTTTTCAGTGCTACTTTATTAGCCGTGGCCAGAGGTCTAATTACTAGTTAATCCTAGGGAGTATCGGGGGTTTAAGCAGCTGCTGAAGCACAGTTCTGGAGGGTATCGGTGCAAGACGAGGCTATATACAACTAGTGCTAGCGCACGTATATTGTGTGATCTGGCTAAAGTGACCAATAAATAACTAATAAGGTCTCATAAAAGCCAGTGGCACAAAAATGATACTGCGACTTGCAGTTTGGAGAAACAAATGGGACATAAAGATTATTACTATTTTAATGAGACCACACACAAATGCGTTCTGTAGGGGTGCTTCTTGGTTAAAAATGAAAGCAAGTCATGAGAGTAAAACAAAAATGGAATTTTTTTTTTCTACGAAGGGATTTTCCTGCACAACACTCATCTATAGTTTATTTTCTGGAGAAGGTTTGTTTTTGTCAGATGGATCCTTTTGCTTCACTTTGCAACTGACAGGGAAACCTGAGCATTTCTAGCCTAAGGCCCCACATAAATTCTTCTCCCCTTGATAGATGTTTACCTCCAGCTTTTGGACAGGAAAAAAAAACAGAATAAAGTCCACGTGTCCCACACTCCTTGTTGTCATATATGGCCCATGATGTAGAGGCCATGGAAATAGCGCCCACAGAGCCTAAAGATGACATCCGACACAGATTTCTGTTGGCTTTCCGTTAAAGTTTAAGCAGACAGGGGCCATAGGTTCCCTTCAAGGTTCTTTACGAGGAAAAAAAAAGTTATAAAAAAATAGAAATAATCAGTCAATACATGTAAATGAGGTATAGAAGTGAAGAGCAATGACTCTGCCTCCCTAGGCCAGTTCTGGACCCCTATATCTGAGATAAGCATGGGATGCTAAACGGGTACCACAGCTTGATACTGCAGTCACGGGCTGCCCAAGCCAACGAGCAGCACGTGGGGAGGAGGCGGCACACAGCTAGTCTGGAATAAGGCAACAAGACAGTGCAGACGGGTCAGAGGAACAAAAGAGATATTCTGAATGCTATTTGGCCTCCCTTTCGGCCAGCAGCAGCCTGGCTATTAATGGAAGCTTCTTCTCCGAAGAAAGACTAATAACATGTCTCAAAAACACCTAAGGCAGTTTGCGACAAAGTAAAAAGACTCTGCTCTGAGCTGTTGAAAAGGACGACGTTGTGGGGGAAGCGTTAGATACGTACTTTCAACGCACACAGAGCCTTTGGTCTGAGCACACAATTATTCTATAAAGGTTAAGATTAACATATAACAATTATTAAATGAATGTTTAAAGTAGGACCTAAATGCCTTCTGTAAGACTGAAACCCAAAGGGAGCGTGTTCTTTATGGTCATTAAGGCCAAGCAGGTTTTGCCCCCCAAGCTCCAGGCAGAGCGAAGCAGGGGTGTGGAGAAGAGCTTTTATCCCCACTTTGCAGAAAGGGAACGGAGACAAAAGTTAGCTGAAGTCACGGAAGGAACACGCGCAGGCATTCCTCGCATCCCAGTACTGTGCCTAGTCACAAGCCTTTTGCGTTCTCATTAAAAAAAAAAGCACAAGAGCACACGAGTCTATAGAGACCACATAAACATTTTGTACCTTTGTTTTCTGGGGCTGATCGGTGACTAATTTAGCTAACCTAAAGACACCAGAATCTTTTCATCTCAATTATAATAAGGCCTGAAAAAATTAATGTAGTATAGTAGCTTCTGAATCCATCAAGCACTTTAATCCATCAGGCTATTCTTTTATCCACATCACTATGCTCTTTCTCCAAAGATCCACTCCCTTATCTTTTTTCGAAGATAAAATAACAAAAAAATCCCCACTGTAATTCAGTCACTATTACTATCTCCAAAATCAGCTACCTGTGCTGGATTCATACCAGAGAGATTTACAGGACTTAATGGCAGCAAGGGTTGGAGGTCAGTTAAGGAAGCTCTGAAATTACTTGCCCTAGGATAGCAAATTCCACAGCAGTTGCAGCAAAGCACAGGCATAATGACTGCTTTGAATGCGCTGATGACAGATGACAGAAAAAAGTTCTGTTACATGTGCAGTGCCAATGTCCCTGTATACGGTATAATTTTCCTCTTGATAACTTACTTTCTTGAATCAAGGTGTCTCAAGAAGCACCACTAACCGCACTCTCCGTTCACCCGAGTTAAACGTGCAGTGCCAGTGCAACCACTGTTGCAACCGGGACGTACAAACTCGTACCTGAACACGAGCGTTCTCTCTCTGCCCTAGCCAAAATGGTTTTAGGTTTCAAATCAAATTTACACCCTGCAGTGATGTGATGAATTGCTGAGCTCCCGCAATTTCAGTAACCAAGATTGCTCTTTCATCCTTCTCTATACAGAAGATTTCCGTAAATCAAGTTTCCTCATGCTGCTACTGTTTTTTTGCCTTTCCTTCCCCATGTTAACTCTCAGATTTCTTTGTAATTGGCTTTTCAAGGGAGTGTGGCTACCCCCCTCCTCCCCGCCACGGCGGGCTGGGCAGGAACAGCTCAGCAGCTGCCGCCTCACCGCGCTTCCGTGCTAGTTCTCTCCTAATTCTTGTACTCTCCTAACCCGCGTACTTCAGCAGGACTTCCCTTTTCCTCCATACTTACTTTTGATTATTTTTTCAGTGAGGAAGGCAGTGAAACAAAGCTCCCCAGGGAAAGATCTTGCCGGCTCTCCTGGTGATCCAGGAGACGATTAGGCTCAGGGGGATATTGGACACTTACTCTATGATGCACCATAGAGTACTGGCCTCACCAGACTTCACACTCCCCTCGTCCTACTTAGCTCCCCACAGTGACCTTCGCCATTTTTGTCCCAACAAAAGGGGGGAAAAGGTTTAATGTTGACTTTTTTGTTTTTGAAAAATCAGTAACGCATTTCCTACAGAACCACATAACCTCCTTATATTGCCAACCTACACAAGAAGGCGCAAAATATTTTAAAGATAGCTTACTATAATTTTAATAAGCTTATATTGAGCCTTTTTGGAAGCATCTACTGTAAAACGGCTAGCACAATAAATTGTTGTGTCCTCTTTAATTTGCCTTTAGCTTTTATAGGCAAAAAGATTATTTATTTTTTTTTTCAACAGAACAGTATTCTCAGTAGCTTTCCTTTGCCCACAGCCACCTACAAATTCTTAGCAACTATCTAAGGCTACTGGTCACGTAAAAAGTAACAGGCTAAACGTGCAGAATACAGCTACATGACAAAATGAAAGAGGCATGCTATGCTCACAAGGCAATGCAAAGGAGGGAAAAGGAGAAGGAGAGATTTCCACTCTGCTGGAATTAATTGGGAGCTCCCTAGGATGGGGCCATGAGGAAGGTAAAGAAGAGAAATACATGAAATGCTCACTTCTTAAGCAGAGCAGATAGAGACACTCTCACTTACTAAAGGCGGGGGGGTGGAGGGGGGGGGGGGATAACCATCTCTTTCAGAAACTTAAATAGCCAAAAAAGAGCTAAAAGATTTTATCCGAAGTTTAAAAGGAGACTTGTGGAAAGGCATAAGCAAAGGCATGCTACCTTAGCAAGCAACGCTGCGCAGTATCACAGTATCTGTCACCTGGGGATCCAGAACCACCCTAAAATCTTCACTAGTTAAATCTTCCAGTGCAGGTGTGGGATTTAAGAGGATCACCATGACTGCACTCTGAAATACCGAGATGTGTACGACAGAAACGTTCCTGTTTTACACAGCCTTTAGGACGTGGTGTTACGAAGTACACATTATTTAATTACAAGAGCAAGGGGACTGCAGAAAGGCAACTTGTGAAGAGTGAGGGCAGATTGTAACCGAGGGAGAACACCTCCGGTTTTATGCAGAATCCTTACTGAATTCCAGTGATCAGACCTTATTTGGCAGCTCATCCAAAGAAGAACATCTTGAAACCACCAGTTCCTGTCCCACAAAAGGGAACACCAACTGGTTGAAAAAAGGTAAGTGAGGAGGGAGGTGCGTTTTTTAACCTTTTCTGACCCCCACATCCCTTAAGTTTCCTGAAAGAGAGACCAGCTCTAGGTCTAATTTGAGCCTACCAAAAAGAACCTTCCCTTCCCTCCTCTCCATTAAAAAAAAGTTATCTTCCAGTGGATCCTTTAGAGAATCCACAGACCCCTCAAGTTTCAGCTTACAGCCATAGGCTGAGACCAACCTTTGATCCAAAAATGTTGATCCAACATTTTTCTGGAGATTCTTTTAATTTCCTATCTGGCCTCAAAGAAATTTAATAGAACGGTATTAGGAAAACCGATTATAAGAGAAGAGAACATTTGAGTTCAAAAAATTAAGCCCATGAAGTGACGTTACAAAGGTCATTGGTCACATTTCATATGAACTCAGAACTTTTCAGGAATGTTCATAGAGTTTAGAAGGAACTTTACCAAGTGGCAATCCCAGGAGCCTTCACCAGTCTTCGTGAGTTCAAATAAGGAAACTTGAAACATAGCTGCTGGCAGACACAGGCAGAGATACCCGATGGTCTGACTTACACGCAAGCTATACTAGTAATAACATTTAAAAATCCCTTAATGTTTTGCATTTGCTTAAAATCAGGGGGCTAAAGGATACTTAAACATACGTTAAGACGATGTAATTCTTCATCAATGGTGTCGAGTTGCCGAACATTTCAAGGTGTGCATGTCTACATGTGCGTATCTTTAAAGCATGCCAGGCACGGAGTGGGCAACAGCACAAAGTCTCCGCCAGTCCTCAACTGCCTTTATGCTTATTAAATTAAACTTCTAAAATTTAATTTAAAGGGGGGCAAAATTTCAGCTGCTGAAAAGCCTGAGAATCAGAGGCGTACAAATGTGATTTAGAGCCTTCACTCATTAGTAACTATTAATAGTGTATGTGAAGAAAAGTAGAATGACTGCATGTCAAGACCAAGTCTGGGACTTCTTGACATGTCTTATGTGTGTAAATGGAATACTTATTTATAGCTGCAATAACAGAAAAAGCTAGTTCTGGAAATAATTCACAAACAGAAGGGAATAAATTGTGAGTCGAATGTCATTCAACTAAACCCCCTAGCACTGCTGATTTTTGACAGTTAGGGCAGAAGCTAGATTAGATTTATACTACTTTAAAAGAGAAACTTTTAAACTTAGATTAGTCAAAGCATTTTCCGAGTGAACAGAAGGAAGTTGCAGAGAGACGGAGATTTTTCTCACCGAGCGATGAAGCCCACTTGCAGTGCAGCGACACCGAAAACAAGGTATTCTGAGATCTTAGAAGACAATGCTAACAGCAATCCCAGCTACACACAGGTACCAACCACGAACACGGTTTTGACGTTGTAATTCCCCAAGCGGCTATATGCGTGCTGACCGAGCCAATTACACACACACACACACAACTGTCAGCAAAAGCACGAAAACCAAGAAAACCAATCGAAACCAAGAGACTTGCACTGTCTGCTGCAGTTACTCTAGGACAGATTTCCATACTAAGTTTCATACGCAGACACCCCCCCCCCAAAAAAGTTCTATGATCAGGTATTCACCAGATTCTTTTAATCTGGTGAATCGCATTATTTTTCATCTAATTACTTTTAACTATACTAACTCTGCATATATGGAGTTAAAGTAATATTAAAATCCCCTTAAATTCATTAAACACCGGACAATTCCATTTAGAATCATAGAATCATAGAATCATTGAGGTTGGAAAAGACCTCTAAGATCATCGAGTCCAACCGTCAACCCAACACCACCATGCCCACTAAACCATGTCCCTAAGCGCCTCATCTACACGTCTTTTAAATACCTCCAGGGATGGGGACTCCACCACTTCCCTGGGCAGCCTGTTCCAATGTTTCACCACTCTTTCAGTAAAGAAATTTTTCCTTACATCCAATCTAAACCTCCCCTGCCGCAACTTGAGGCCGTTTCCTCTCGTCCTATCGCTTGTTACTTCGGAGAAAAGACCAACACCCACCTCGCTACAACCTCCTTTCAGGTGGTTGTAGAGAGCGATGAGGTCTCCCCTCAGCCTCCTTTTCTCCAGGCTGAACAACCCCAGTTCCCTCAGCCGCTCCTCAGAAGACTTGTTCTCCAGACCCCTCACCAGCCTCGTTGCCCTTCTCTGGACACGCTCCAGCACCTCGACGTCCTTCTTGTAGTGAGGGGCCCAAAACTGAACACAGCATTCGAGGTGCGGCCTCACCAGTGCCGAGTACAGGGGCACGATCACTTCCCTGCTCCTGCTGGCCACACTATTTCTGATACAGGCCAGGATGCCATTGGCCTTCTTGGCCGCCTGGGCACACTGCCGGCTCATGTTCAGCCGGCTGTCGACCAGCACCCCCAGGTCCTTTTCCGCCAGGCAGCTTTCCAGCCACTCTTCCCCAAGCCTGTAGCGCTGCATGGGGTTGTTGTGGCCGAAGTGCAGGACCCGGATTTAGGTAACATCCAGCCATTACAACATAGCATAAAAGCGAGAAGAGTATGTATATAACACACACAAATATGAGTCTGGTATAGAATATTATAGTAAAATAGAAACGTTTTAGTGATGTAAGAAGATAGCCTAACCAAAATATCTGTACATCAAGAGTGAAATAAGGTAGAAATCAATTAATGATTCCTATTAAAATTATCTGCACTAATGCATTCCAACAGATCACTTAGACCTGAAACTCATTTTCAAATAGAGAATCATATTAATAAAAATGTTCAACGTTCTCTCGTTTCACAGTGGAATAGACAGATTTCTTACCGAGCTACGCTGTTCTCTAGGTGCCTGGTAAGACCAGAGTCTAGGGGGTTGTTATACAAGGCTTTAAGGACCAGAAGTATCAATGCATGAAAAACCAAGATTTAGGGTCGTAAAACCTACAAAGAGTTTAGCCTGTAATTAACACTCTATGGCAGAAATGATTGAAAGCTAAATGCTTACCTACGTCAGCCACAGTAATAATGAACTTCCTGACAGAATTGTAAGTCGCTATAGCCCTTCACAATTGCCCTAAAAAGATAAGTATTCACCCAGACTTTCTTTTAAGACTTCAAGCTGAGAATGACAAGGTGTTCCCCAAACCAATACGCCATCAAGAATCACGTAGGTGGGAAGAGATGTCCAGAGGTTATCCAGCCCAGCCCCTGGCTCAAAGCAGAGCCAGAGTGTAAGGGAAGGGCGTATCTCCAAAACTTTCTTCCTGTAAAGACGACAGTTTCTTAATCTGGTTCAGACTCAGTATATTAGGTCAGCGGATTACATGATTACTTATGGAAAGTGAAACAGGTAGAGAGTCAATGGCATCGAGTTCGTAGTATCTCCAATGTTACCATCTGCAGCCATACCCTGCTCGCCTTAGAGATCAGATCTGTTGGCTTTGGCAGACCGTGTTTAACCAAAAGCCAAGATAAACATATCAGAGAACTTCTGAATCAAATGGAGGGGAAAAAAAAAAGGGAGGGGCATTTTATTTAAACATGCTTTATTGGGTTTCTAAAGCATGAATGCACCCATTTAGTTTCAGAGGAGGCAGTTAGAAGAAAACTGTCTAGCAATCAGTTGAAGGAAACACTGAAGGAAAACAAAAATTAGGTGGAAGTAAACCCTCTGAAACTTGCCTGCAGATGCACAAATTAGTTTAGCCATAGAATTATAATAAAATAATATTCCTTTAAAAACAAGCTGTCCTGGTTTCGGCTGGGATAGAGTTAATTTTCTTCCTAGTAGCTGGTACAGTGCTGTGTTTTGGATTTAGCATGAGAACAATGTTGATAACGCACCGATGTTTTAGTTGTTGCTGAGCAGTGCTTACACTAAGTTAAGGACTTTTCAGCTTCTGATCCTGCCCTGCCAGCGAGCAGGCTGGAGGTGCACAAGAAGCTGGGAGGGGGCACAGCCAGGACAGCTGACCCCAACTGGCCAAAGGGACATTCCATACCATATGACATCATGCTGAACAAAAAAAATGGGGGGAGTTGGCCAGGGGGGGTGTGGCCGCTGCTCAGGAACCGGCTGGGCATCAGTCAACGGGTGGTGAGCAATTGCATTGTGCACCACTTGTTTTGTATATTCTTTTATCATTATTATTATCTCCCCTTCCTTTTCTGTCCTATTAAATTGTCCTTATCGCAACCCACGAGTTCTACCTTTTTTCTCTCCCCCATCCCCCTGGGATGCCGTGTGGTGTTTAGCTGCCTGCCGGGTTAAACCACAACACAAGCAAACAAACAGCTTTCCTTTGAACAACTGTTACTTGTAGTTCTAAATAATGTAGTAAAAAAATCCTGTAAGGAGCTGAAGTACAAAGAGTAGAGAAGGATACTTTGGTTTTAAAAAAGTAACAGCCATTATCAACTCCTGATATCCTGATGGGGTTTTCTGAAATCTCTTTTTTCTTTTTTTTCAATTCAGTCTATTCTTTCTATTTACTGTAGTGTAAAGTAGCAGAAAATTTCCTCGCAGGGAGCGAGATGATAGTTTCTAAAGACAAGCTGGTAAGCAATCGTGAACAATGACAAAATAGAAAAGCTCGTTAGTAAAATATGGTTTCCATGAGAAGGAATTTTTTTTTTTTTTTAAACAAACTTGAGTAAGTGCCAATATGCACACAATAACTAGGCAGGGCGACTGCCCTCTTGAACCAAATGGTGATCCTCAAAATGACTGGGTGTTATGTATTTACATACGTATTATCCTGGCAATTCAGGCAGTAAAAGTCCTAAGGCACCAATTAAGCCGTCCCTAAACCCTTACTTGACAGCTTCAAAAGGTATAAAGTGATTCATAGACCTAGAGCTGGCTTGCTTTATGCAAAATATAATATTAATTGTGGAGGAGATAGCATAACTTTCATTTCCTACTTCAGTATCTTCTCTAGAAATATATTAGAATCTTTTGCATATCTATATTTCTTTTTTCAAAAAAGCGGTTTTATTCTCCCCACTACTTCGTGTCCCTGACAATGCCCAACACCATTTCACAAGATGGAAGTTAGCCAGGAACAGGAGCGGGCTTTGCGACAATTTCTCTAATCTTTTCCAATTCAGGTCCTACATCTTCCATCAAGGCAAAATAATTTTCTTTCAAAAAAACCCAACAACAACAAACCACCCTCAAAAAACAAACCACCCCCCAAAAAACCCCACCTCTGTTCTGTTCTGACCCAAGAACAAAGAGAAAAAAATTAAATTCCAGGAATTCCTTCTTACTGACAACTTCCATGGGCTGCTTTCCAGACTAGAGGAATGATGTCCCACTTTGGGGGGTTCTGCAGGAAAAACTCATTAATGTAATGTTCTCCATGAGACATTTCTAAAAAATTTGATATATTGCCAATGTAAGCTGACTATGCATGACAACTGCCCTCTCAGACTAAACGAAAGCATTTGCACTCAGCAGAGTTCTTAATCAATTACAGTAATGAATTTTCTACTTTCAAGCATTCAAGATTGAACTCTAGTACGGCTCAGTGGGCAACATCTTCCCAGGTTCTGCAAAAGGCACATTTCCCGTTTACTGCAAGTTTACTGGCATTCATGAAAGAAAAAAAAAAATGCATAGTTGCAAGAATACTTCCATATTATCTCCATTGCTGAGTTTAGCAAAGCAAACTATTATGGATATTATCTCTCTTCATCAGGAAGAACACATATAATAGGCAAAGCAAGCGAACGGGCATTATTCTACGGGGTTTTTTTCAGTGTTAAATACATGAAACGTAAAGTGGATTCAGCAATAGAAGAAATGCGTCAGATATTCAATATTGGAGGCAAGCGCTTTTAAAGTACTTGCCCTTCACAGAGCAAATAACACTATGATTTTCATTTCTGGATTTTAAACATCTGCACATCTTTGGATCCCTGGGCTTAAGTCACCTCACCATTCGACAGACACCACAAAGCCTTACACTGAAACTCCATTTTATGCAACTTAAGTGGTAAAGAGGTCTGAAAACAGCAAAGACGCTTTGAGAGGTCACAGATCCAAAGTGATCGCTGTGCGTCTGGGCGGTACACGCTGCCCCTTACACGCGGCCTTCAGGACGCGCTACGCTACGTCCAGCAGCTGCGTTTACAAGGTGCTTATCGGCGGATGATAAAAAGCAAGAGGAGAGAGGAACCGTATTCTCCTGATCTTCATCATTTCTCTAAAATTATTCTTACGCCATAAAAAGAAGAAAAGGAAAAAAAAAAAAAAAAGCACTTTTAAGAAATGCATCAGTGGAGAACACTTGTGTCACAGAATAACTGGGAATCATTTCTGGGGACACTACAAACTTGCCTCCACAGGAGTTCATCATTAGTCATTGCTGCTTAAGATCAGGCGGGGACACGCTGCATTATTCCTGGATAATTTCCCTATATCTACTGAAAGGACTACAGTAAACAAGATTACCACAAGCTTTAGCCTGACGGCCTACCTATATCAGCATTAATTTTCTAACGGAGGCGAGTCCTGACAAAAAGTACGCTACGAGTGCATGGGTATGCGAGTACATGAGTAATGAGCACGACGGACCGCTTTGTGTCACCGAGGTCTAACAGCCTGCAGGATGCACTGCGGGTTCTCTGATAAAACACCTGTGACCTCATTTAGTTAAAAAAGTGACATACACAGCGGTGGTTTAAAATTCCAGGCCAGCCTTTAACAGTGATACGTATATCCTTAGGATCATAGAATAGTTTGGGTTGGAAGGGACCTCTAAAGGTCATCTAGTCCGACCCCCCTGCCGTGGGCAGGGACATCTTCAACTAGATCAGGTTGCTCAGAGCCCCGTCCAGCCTGACCTGGAATGGTTCCAGGGATGGGGCATCCACCACCTCTCTGGGCAACCTGGGCCAGTGCTTCACCACCCTCAGCGGAAACAATTTCTTCCTTCTATCTAGTCTCAATCTACCCCCCTTTAGTTTCAAGCCATTCCCCCTTGGCCTGTCGCAACAGGCCCTGCTCAAAAGTTTGCCCCCATCTTTTTTAGAAGCCCCCTTGAAGTACTGACAGGCTGCAAGAAGGTCTCCCCGGAGCCTTCTCTTCTCTAGGCTGAACAACCCCAACTCTCTCAGCCTTTCTTCAGAGCAGAGGTGTTCCATCCCCCTGATCATTTTCGTGGCCCTCCTCTGGACCCGCTCCAACAGGTCCGCGTCTTTCTTATGCTGAGGGCTCCAGAGCTGGATGCAGTTCTCCAGGGGGGGTCTCCCCAGAGCAGAGCAGAGGGGCAGAATCCCCTCCCTCGACCTGCTGGCCACGCTGCTTTGGATGCAGCCCAGGATACGATTGGCCTTCTGGGCTGGGAGCGCACATTGCCGGCTCATGTCCAGCTTTTCCTCCACCAGTACCCCCAAGTCCTTCTCGGCAGGGCTGCTCTCCATCCCTTCATCCCCCAGCCTGGATTGATACCGGGGGTTGCCCCGACCCAGGTGCAGGACCTTGCACTTGGCCTTGTTGAACCTCATGGGGTTCACACGGGCCCACTTCTCCAGCTTGTCCAGGTCCCTCTGGATGGCATCCCGTCCCTCTGGCCTGTCGACCGCACCACTCAGCTTGGTGTCATCTGCAAACTTGCTGAGGGTGCACTCGATCCCACTGTCCATGTCACTGATGAAGATATTAAACAGTACCGGTCCCAGTACGGACCCTGCGGGACGCCACTCGTCACCAGTCTCCATCTGGACATTGAGCCGTTGACCACCACCCTCTAGATGCGACCATCCAACCAATTCCTCACCCACCGGACAGCCCACCCATCAAATCCCTACCTCTCCAGTTTAGAGAGAAGGATGTTGTGGGGGACCGTGTCAAAGGCCTTACAGAGGTCCAGACAGACGACATCTGTAGCCCTTCCCGTGTCCACTGATGTAGTCACTCCATCATAGAAGGCCACTGGGTTGGTCAGGCAGGACTTGCCCTCGGTGAAGCCATGCTGGCTGTCTTGAATCCCCTCCCTGTCCTCCATGGGCCTTAGCATAGCTTCCAGGAGGATCTGTTCCATGATCTTCCCAGGCACAGAGGTGAGACTGACTGGCCTGTCGTTCCAAGGGTCTTCCTTTTTTCCCTTTTTAAAAATGGGGGTGATGTTTCCCCTTTTCCAGTCAGTGGGAACTTCACCGGACTGCCACGACTTCTCAAATACGATGGACAGTGGCTTAGCAATCTTACGGAATCCTTATGGAATAAGGATAACATGAAAACAACGAGAAAAAAACCCCAACCAAAATGAAAACAACACACCAGCATTTTTAACTGCTCTTTGTTTGGCTTCTTTACTTTTTCTATATGACTTTTACTCTTTATCTCAAATCTCACTATAATCTTCAGAAGAGGATTGTGAGTATTCAGTCTTTCGGCTCCTTACTCGAGAGCTCATGAGTTTCCAATAAATGAATTTACCCACTCCATGTTGTAACCTCAGCGGATCTGTGTGTAACCTCGGCTGATCTTGTGTGGTGACCCCCAGCTGCAGATCAAACCCTAATGAAAACATTTGCAGACCCCAAATACTTGTATAGTCTCTTCTCTTTAGCAGAGATTTTTGTCCTTTTCGTGTCTTTCAACTGCCCAGACTCCTTACATTTTGATATTCTGTCTCCCTAAAATGGCTTAGGCAGGCTGAGGCATCCACTGCTTTTCACAGGTGACATCACCATAAAATAAGTTTGAAAGCAACCAACCACCACCACCAAAAAAAACCCCAAACCACTTTTTTTTTTTTTAATTTTTCCTCTGAAATATAAGAAAGGAAAGGAAACGGAGAGGAGCGAGTGCTTTGCACAACATACGAATGACATCCCAAAAGGAGCGTGGGGGGAGAGGGCTGACAAGTTTGGGAAACATGAGAGCTGATAAGCACACACCCCCCCACACACTCCACAGGAATTAAAATGCTTGTTAAACTGAAAGTTTATCTTCCAAAAGGATCCCAGAACACACCTGGAGAATACGCTTTGGAGGAAGACCTCCGTGGCATCATAACAATGACCGAGTCCAAACAAGAGAATGTGAAATGACAACAAAGACCTGGCAATACGAGATCTGGCCTTTTTTCAAGCAAGAATCACAGCCCACGAGATGATAGCTACAAGCTGGTGGATGTTGAGAAAAAGCTTCAAATTCACCTCCAAGAATAATGCAGTTTTGGTCACGTTTTCTAGTATTTTCTGCTTTCAGATTACTTCATTTTCTTTCCTGAAATCAAGCCAGTTTTTAAACTTCTAAGGATTTCCTGTGCCATTAATCTTATTAACATTAAAGCGAGCCACAAGTCTGATTCTTGTTATTTCTTAAAACTATATCTAGTCAGATCCATGCAGCATTTCAACAGTGACGACAATTAGGCTTTTATCTTTTTAAAAAGCCTTTGTTTTGCCACTTTGCCTATCAATTCACCGGCCAACTTTCAAACAAACCTTTTCAGCTGCAAGGAACACTTAAATGAGCATGTATCTCGTCTGCAGCCAATCTTATTTAAAGTCATTGGGTCTCCTTCCTAATGATCACATCACCGTGAGTGATCTGCAGGCCAATACATATATTTCTTTTATTTAATCAAAGCAATAATATAAATTACCTAATTGCACAGCAACACCTGCATGTGAGCAATGACCATATATTAACCACTGGTTAAAGTCCCAGTCCTACCATGGTACAATTCCCACAAGCTTCAATGGCACAAGGCATTCATTCCCAGGATTTAAGATGTTCCCAGGGCATGAAAAACAAGGCTTTTCCAATCACATCTCATGAAACCATTTCTGTATCATACGGTTCTTCGGGAGTATTTTCTTTTTTCCATAGTTAAACGGAGAAGAAGGAACTGCGTATCAGGCTGGAAATACCAGTCCATCAAAGAACAAAGCAAACCCAAACATGTATTTCATGACTGATTTCCCAGTGATCTGTACCCCATCTGCGTTCAGCAAGGGGAAAAAAAAAAATTAAAAGTATCATTAACCATACAGAAATATCTGTTCTGCCCCTTAAGAAAATAAAGTAGCTATAGTGTGTGATAACCATTTAGATGTGCACAAATGACTTTATACTCATCAATGTTAACTAGGCATAAAGAAAAGCCAAGCGTTTGCAAAACACCAGAAAAATATCTGACAACCGCGTTATAAGTCAAAACTGCAAATAAGCAGAAGGACAGTCTGCTACTTAGCATTCTGCGTACGGCTCAGGAGACAGGTTATCATTTCTAATATATACCTTCAGAATAAGAGACTGGAGCAAAGTCCGCCACAAAAGTCTTCAAGTCAGCGTTCAGTTCGCTCCCCTCACCTCAGAGTGCCTCTAGTTAAACCATTCCCCAACACGAATATTGAGCAAGTCTCTGTCTGAATCCCTCACTCTAAAATGAGGACAATACATCCCTGCATTCTCGAGGGGTAAAATTCAGTAAAAACACTCTGAGGACCTCTCTGTGATGAATGCTAGATTAACGCACGCTTGAATGTTAACCAAACAGAGAGATGGACAGAAAGAAAAATCAGATGCAATATAGTTTCTGGTACAAACTCAGAATCGTATAAAGAAATAAGGCTGGAAGGAACTTCTGAAGGTCTTGGCCCAACCCTTCTGCTGTAAGCATGGCTAACTTAGAAGCTACGTTAGGTTGCTTAGGACTTTATCCAGTTTAGTTCTGAAAAATCTTTCTGGCCCCCCTGTTCCAGGGCTTAACTGCTCTCACTGGGAAGAATTTTTTCCTCTAGTCTACTCATAGTTGTTGGCATACAGTCATTTGCACTCTGAAAAATTATTTTCTCCCTGTAGTTCACAACAATGAACGCAAGCGGCAATATTTGTTTCTCATTATTCCCACAAAAGCAAAAAAACCCCCAAACTCCAAAACTAAAGAATGCAACGTTTAAAAGAGACACCAAGAAGCACTTTGCTATAAAGAGGATATTTAAACTCAGTGTTACAGCCAGCTGATAACCAAGTCAAACTGACAAATTCGATCAATTGATTTGAAAATACTTAGCTATGACCACAACTTGGAGTTCACGTTTATTCTTCCTTCTGTTAATGACAGACTTTCAGATTTTATATTCCTTTGCGGATTGGTCACAAATTAAAACTGAACAGTTTGGGATCAACTGCTTCCATCCTTCATTTAATGTGGGTGCACTGTGGGACTCTATTCTTAACAAGTTCTTTGAATCCTAGCCAAAAACAGACATGGGAAAGCCTAAGAGCAGTAAGGAAGCGCCGTTCGTAACGAGTTTGAGGGATGTAGCCATGTGCAAGAGATTATTTTTTTCTTTTTCAGAGTAGGAGGAATAATATACAATGGAATCTGTGAAACTAAGACCATGAGGAAACACTACGACAATTCGTAAGACCCAAAACATACATACTTTCTTCAAATGACGTGTGACATGTTTTGTATTAATTCGGTGAAAACCATCGCATTCTAACTTGTCGTTCACTTATTTTTCACCTTATTTAATATTCTGTTTATCCCACCTCCACTCACATACGTATTTTCTACTTAATACAGTTCATTTTGCCACAGCATTCCCATTCCAGAACAGCACCATATCACCCTGGTTACAGTGGCACAGTTCAAAGGGCAGAGATTAAAAAGACCCTAACAATAAATGCTAAGACTGGGACAAATTAACACAAATGAACTGTGCAACGCGACCTTTAAACCCCTATATAACCATGTTACCCTTTCTTCTTGCATAAATCCATTCAAACATCTACACTTTTCCCTCCTTTAACAGCAGCTTCTTAACACAGTACTGACACCAGCATTAAAAATGACCTTACCGAATCACCGCAAAATTTAAGCAATCTAAAATAATGAATTATGACTACTAAATATATTCATTTTTTTATGTTCTCCAACCCTCTCCCCCAAACTTACAGCTGTTTTTCTGCAATCTCCTTGATTTCTTGAAGGCAACAGGAGAACAGATGATATTAAAAGTTCATACAAAACACCAGACGTGTTTTCTGCGGAGAGATAACACAGACTAATTAGTTACCCGGTGCCTGCCTTATTCCTACGGGAGGCTAAATTGTCCTGACCTTTACATCATTTGCCTGGCTCTTGGACAGGCTGTTATCTGCCCCAGCTGAGAATCTGACACAGTTTCTCCATCAAGGTTGCACTGATCTGTATCACTGCAAACCCTAAATCTACAGTGAGCAGCGATATCCCTACCTTTTCCTCTGAGCTCCACGGCTGACGAGTTTCCTCCTTAGCTGAAAACGGAGGAGACGGGAGGACCAGAAAGATGCTCAAGCACTCAATAAACTGCTCCTGCTCCAGATTATCCTGCACGATTTATATTATACACGAGCTAGAACGAGCTAGAACCCAGGAACAGTGTCACTCGCGTGAAGTGTTACTCTGCCTCTCTAAGAGAGGGCTGCCGGCCTCGGTTTCTTAAATTTGAAACACCTGCAAATAGCAAGCCCTGTAAAAATCACGCACTTCTTTCGGGGCTTCTTCCAGAGGCAGGCGATGTTAAACAAACAAATCTTTGCTACAGAAATGGCTTTGTGCTCCGAAATAGATAGATTTTTGATTTTTTTTTTTTTAATCTGAATCTTCTTTTGATGTTATTTGCTACAAAAATCTGAAATCGGCATTTTTGTCCTGTTCAAACGAGTTGACTGTGTGCTGCTCATTTCCTTCATTTGGAATTTTAACCTGTACCTGGACTTCGGTTGTTCTGGTAAGTCGAGAGGCCAGTGTGGAAGCACATTTCTTGCTTTGAAACTTTTCTGATTAAATGTAATAGTAAAAGTTCGTTTCCACTTAAATACCACAAAATATACTTAAGATTACTAATGATTACAGCAATCACATTTTCAGAAATGCAAATGAAATCTAGTTTTCTTCATGCCTTTTAAATGTCTCTGGGCACAGCATGTCTCTGTCAGGATAAATTGCCCTCCAAGAAGGGAGGATTGGCATCGGTAAAGATTCCTGAAGCCACTGTTGGTAAAAGTCAAAGCAGATGATACTATAAACCATACTGAAGCCGTGACAGAATTTCACTTAAACTAAGATTTTGCCAGCGTTTCCTTAGCTGCAGCAGGAGTTTAAGCAGCTGTCTCCCCAGGATACATAGATATACACACTTATATTATCCATAATGGTACCTAACAGGGCTTAGGTGCGCTCGTGATCTTTTCGTCAATGGAGCTACACATGCAACGTAAAGCTATGTTTACGTTGCTACGCCTTGTAATGTAATGGCAGGAGAGAAAGGTGACTCTCATCTAGAAACTGGAATTAAACCCACAGTTGCCGATTTGCAGCATGCTTGTTCAGTCTAGCATACACACGAGAAACCGATGGGAAGGTGCGTATCTCTCAGCTAGCTCAAGTAGAGGTGAACAGTTTCTCACTATTCCCATTTTCTGAAGTGGCAGAGCTCTCTCACGTCATTAAAAGGGTTCGGACTTATGCTGCCTGGGGAAAAGGGAATCTCCACCCCATGAAAAATCTGATGTCCCTGGAAACAATTACATCAACCGGGAAAGTCAAAATCCCAATCCGTTCCCGCCCCAGCGCTCAAGTGCCCTCCTGTCTAGGCTTGCTGACCCCTGTGTCTTTGGTCGGCTGCACATCCCTCCTACCTTGCTGCACCCAGGATACCTCCTAGCCTGCCTCTCAGTGCATTTCTAGCATATATCAGAAGAGAAAGAGCAGCAGAATCTGCCCTCGGTGCAATTTCAGCTCAAGTTTCCCAGTGCCAACAACTGGTCGTCTTGTCTTAAGAAGTAAAAAGATTTTTATCTTTTTTACCACAAACCTCTTCCACCAGCAAATATTTTAATATTTTAATTAAAAGTGCCATTTCTGGAGAAGATTTAAAACAGAAACACAGCAGTAAGAAAGCATCATACAAACCAACACTGAATAGAGAAGAAGCTTTTAAAAATAAATCTTCTGTAGACTGTCCAGCGCAATGTAAAAAAATTCATCATTACACACATATATTATAAACCGACATTTATCTTTCCTCAGCTGCACGAATTGATTTACTTGCCATCACTCATGAATTCTTTTCAGGGTCTAAGGGCAATATAAAGGGACCATTTTGCCCATGAAGGCACATGAGTTTGGTACCCGCTAATTTTACCCAGTGCCTGCTGTCTCCGGAGATAAACACCTGCCCCACTACGGAGTGAGAATACAGTATTTAACGTGTTACTGTTGGAAGCTGGATGGACACAGAAGTATTAGCAAACACATTGCTGCATATAAAGTTATGGATGTGCATTTACGGAAACGTCACTCCCAAAGCTGCGTGGCTAATTTAGGCATTACCAAGTCATTCATATCTAAGTTACAACTTCTGTGAACCAAAACCGAGATGCATGAAATACATACATTATGGAGCGCCTGAGGATTATTTTTCTCAACTCAAACAATACTCTTGTAAGTTCCTCGGTGAGTACTTCAGACAGATATCGAGAGAAAATATAGCTGATACTTGAATCTATTTAATAAAATATAAACATTCTACCATAAATTAACGTTAAGATTGCCTACGCAGTCAATCATTAGTCATGCCAAAAATAAGCACTCTGGTGATTTTTAGCACTATTTTCCCTAATAATCAGCACACATTGCTTTTCCTACAAAGTTAGCTTTTCACATTGGCCTAAAATAAAATGTAAGCAGAAGCATATAGGTTTTTACATACATAAAAAGCAGCAAAGGGCAAAATTGATATTTGCTCTTAAATTCCGTTTTTCTTCAGCCAGGTGCCAATTTGTGCAGCATTAACGTTGCAGTAACAGCTTTTGCATAGTCATTTTTCTAGAAACAACAGTCCTAAACTTTGCAATAACAAAGGTATTGATGTATCCAGATGACTAGAACTCATCCTTAATATCCTCCACTATTGGAATTCTATCACACTAAAAAGTAAACCTTTGACATCACCAAATCCTTTCATATACCCAGGTTGCTGTCTTTATTGTTAATTTTAAAAAGGTGACAATTAAAATCAAGCATAGTATTTTGGCACTTCAGTGGAATTCTTCAACTTTTTTTTTTTATTCCAAACAATTCTTTACCAAATGCATTAAGCAAAAGTATTTAAATTATGAGCAGATTTCTTAACTTTTCAGTATGGCAAACAGGGGGGAAAAAAAAAAAAAATCAGTTCAACCAAGAAAAACAAACACACAGAGACCTTCCCGCCCAAAAGGTCTTTTGGCAGTTGCAGAGACCCTGCGGCCCATTTCCTCTGCCCCTGAGCCCTCCCTCTGGGCAGCTCTCCAGGGTCTCCCTGGCACTCCCAAACGCTCTGGAATGGCATTTGCAGTGTAAACAAACGTCAGCACTTAGATTATTGTAAATCATTTACAGTAAACTCATATAAGACTATAAGGCACTTTAAAGCCTTGTTAAGACTGCAGTAATTATTCCCAGAAACTGAATTATGGGAGCACCTAGTGCTTAGAGACAAAACCAGGAAAAATACCATGACCCAAAACGTGGAAGACAACTTGCTTTCACTTGACTAAGGAATTCCCCGTTGAGCAGAGAGCAAACCTGGAACGATTTTACCACAAGAAAAAAGTTCAAGTACCCTGTAGATCACGTAGCAAACCCATGATGTTTAATGACGTAAAACACTGAACGTGCTTGTTACTACGTCTGACACCAAGATTGGTACTTTAGATGTGTTACCCAGGGATGATGACTGAACAAAGGAAAAATTTCCTCAAAACATCCTCAGCATCTCGGCCTGCTGGATGGCACAGCAACGGTCATCAGAACCCAGAGCTTGGAAAACCTTGACTTAGACAGCAAGAACTATTTCGCATTGGCAAGGAAAAAGTGTTTCCATCCAAATTCTGTAATTACGCAGCTGCCTGTCAACAAATCACAGGCTGACTTTTAGGCACATTTATATATTCTAAAAATATTGTGTAGGCAATTTTAGGATGTAAACAAAACGGAAAACATTTCAAAATTTGTTTTTCAACTGCTGGTCTAAATACATTTAGTGACATAAAATAGGAAATAAATAAGCCAATATTTATGTTAAAAAATCCCAATTTATAGTTACTTGAATTTTTCAGAGAACAGTTTTGAATCTCTTTTTAAGAGTATGTTTTAATGATCCGTCCTTCCTGAAAAATATTTCAACAGTTAATCATTATTTTAACCATCTCATTTAAGATGAGAAAAAGCCACTAGAAAAAGATCAGAACAATCTATCTTATTCGTAATCAAATCAGTATATTCATAAATGAATAAAATAGTTTAGAAAAAGAAAAAAGTGAAATGCAATTCTTCAACCTTGCTCGGTCAAATCCTTAGCTGTGCTGCAATGCCTTAGGCTGTCAGAGGAAGTTTGTGAAAATGGTGGGGAGTTGGAAGAAACACAACCCGGGCAAAGAGGAGCAGCTGGAATTTGTTAGGATTTCGGATCACATAAAACCGTACTGAGAAGTCATATAACATCAGTACCTGCTGGTCTCTACAGTCAGGGCGTTTGCAGTGCAAAGAACATACGCATTAACGAAGTAACCAATGCAGACGCTGTAAGTCTGACCTATTAAAGACTGCGTTTAGGCCAGTCTATAACAGCTCGATCTATCAGAGCCCTGGAAAGCACTGTTCTGCGCTAGAAGGGGCGAAAGTTCACACAAGCAGCTTGTTTATGCTGGCCTGCATCACGAGGTTTGCAAAGGAAAGCAAAGAAGGTTTTAGTACATCTAACTGTAATCTAAACTCTATTATTTGTCAAATTTGCAGCTGTTCATCTAATTGATGAACAGTCATCTAAATGATAAGGAGTCAAATAGTCAAACTACGCAAATAAACCACATTAAACCCCCCAATATTGTAATGAAAAATAGAATCTTGGCCCAAACTTTTCAAATGGGGGTGGCAAAGCCACATAACAATGATGTCCAGAGGTCTGGGATATCCAACAGTGCTGACTTACAAGCTGAAGATCCATCAAGGACAATACTATTTCTGGGAGAAACTTCTGCAAATCAAGAGAGAACACAGTAGACTTCCCTCCTTATTTATATCAAGTGCCCGCTTACAATTTTTATGATTAACGTAGCTGCTTGACCGTAGCTGCAATTTCAAAGTCATGGTATTACCACCACTTCGAACAATATCACAAAGACAAAGATTCAGCTGAGGTGAGACTCTATTGCAAGAAAATAATCCCTTTGAGGGTGGGGGAAAAAGGAATTCTGACTTAGGTGCTCAAACAGTTCATCATTTTTAGACAGAAATTCTACCTAATTTCACATTGTTTTAAAATCTGAGTGTGAGACAACGTTTTACAGAAAAGAAAGATATGAAGTATTATTTCGTAGTATTTCCAGTAGAAATGATAGCTCTGATCAAAACAGAAAAAAAAAATCTCATATATGTTCTCTATGAAAACCATAAGATAAGCTTAAATACATCTGTTGATCAAGACAAGAAACTCCGTGTTATTTATGCACAATGAAAAACAGTTTAAAAACAGTTTCCATTGAGATACCTGTTGGCACATCGTCCATCGAAAGTTCCTTTTTATCTCACCCGGGAAAGTGATTGTCTACAGACACTTTTCTCTGCTCAGAAAACATGCCAAGCATATGTGCATTTTCATCATAAAATAGTGAATTATAATAACTTGAGTTCACCCCACTGCCTAGTCAACCGGTGGGTTGTTGTGTTTGGGGTTTTTTTTTAAATACTGCAGGCCATATGAAGTATCTTCACTAAAATATCCAAGGACTTCATGATGTACACTTGTCTTTCCACTCTCCCCTTACATTTTCTGTAATTAAGAAGCATCAGTGATTTCTCCTTGCACGTACTGAAACAATCTTCTTGCAGTTTCTTATGGCCCACAGAAAGGCGGACCCTCTCAAGCAGATGTAACGGGAGGATGCTGCATCACGACAACGCGATCACCATGACTGATACAAGCACTGCAATGTTGACTGTCCGCCTGCTGCCATCCGACGTTCTCCGGGCATGCAATACAGCAAATACTGCATTTGTGTGATTGGTTGGTATTTCTACATTGCAAATCATGCCTTCACAGCAAGAAACACATTCCTGTTGAGAAAAAGGAGATCACCGGACATAGGGTAATTCAGCGGTGGCTTTGAGAGACAGACGTTCTTCCAACTGTTTGCAAAGGTTACAGCTAAACAGACTAATCGCTCCCACCCGGCAGCCTGACCCAAGGCAGCAGATGGAGCATATATGCTACAACTTCTCTTCCAAATCATGCACCACAGCCTTCCTGGAGTAACTCGTCACCTAGCGCTGTCACTGGGCTTCGAAACTGTGATGTGATGCAATACAGCCATCCTAGCTGTACTGACAAGTTCACTAACATTGTAGAAAATAGAGAAAACTTTCCACCACTTTCCCCTTCTAACACATGAGCTAAAACCACGCATTTGAATGTTTCAAGTTTCAGCTTTTTAAGCTAAAAAATTCTGACTGTAAAACCTCTGTTCCCATTCATTTTTCCCCCTCAAGCTTTTGTATTCAGTGTAGCTTTGCATGCTGAACTTCAGACTTTCTTTTTTCAGTTTTCTAGTGCCACAGAACCACTGACACAGCTGATTTTCAGGAGGGAATCTGAAAATAATTTTCCTTACTTGACACTCCTTACTGGAAAAGCCAAGAGAATGCCAATTTTAATCTAATCCAAAGGCACGAGAACTCTTATAAGATAAAATGCAGCAGAAGGCAGGCTGCATAGTTATTTCATGACCTCAGTCCACCAAAACCTGTTGAAATCAATGGAAGTCAATTGAGATAACAAACAGATTCTTTTCTATTTAACATGGATGCTGTCTGCTTCGTCTTTGGTGTCTGAAATCTTTCATGTTAAAAATAACATAACTGACCTCCTCAACCATTAAGGAATTAGTGGATAATGCTTTACTGCAGTGAATAATACGTTGGTGGGATATGCTTGATTATTAAGAATAAACTTTTACCTAGCACCCCAAGGATGAGAGAAGGCAGCAGTTCTAGCTTTTGGTCATGGAACAAAACCTCAGTTGTATCTTGCTTAAGAGCGTGGCCTTCGTGGACAAATACAGTCTTGCTTTGTGTACTGTGGAGTGTTATCCAAGCTACCTTAAGCAGAGACGTGACCGGAGTACCTAACTCCCGCTCTGCCTTGCCCAAGGGCTGACAGTGACACTGCCGCAGCACCACGAGCACCGGTGCAGGTTGCGTAGCCTACCTGGGCACCTTACTCAGAAACCAAGGCCCCTGCACACACTAGCAATGCCCCAGAGAGCTCAGGTGTTTCTTCAGAACTTGTTATTACATCCTGCCACACAGCAGCACAAATAGGAAAGTAGGAAGAAGGGGGTAGTCATGCTTTTGTTGCAGAAATTCTATTTCTATTGTTAAATACTGGAGAGCGTATCTTGGCACATCCTCTTCAGCCTAGCAGGAAAAACAAGTACTGAAATGCAAACCTCAAAACCAATCTGCTGCTCTTGTACAAAGAGTAGTGCTTACTGTGTGGCCACTTTCTCTGTGATGGTGGCAGCCTACAAAATGGCATTCTTCTCCAGTAGCACATTTTTTGGTGACTGACATACTCTTCCCATGGTCTGTGAAGAGATGAACTGTCAAACAGTACTGAGTACCTACAAAATAAATTTTAAAATGTTCATTGGCATAACGTATGCGTTCTTTTACAGGGTTTAAAAACGTCACACAATTTAGCAAAATATTCCCGTAAAATGACTTATTTGGGCTGTATAAAGCCGCTTTTCAACTTGATCAAAACACCATTTAGCAAGAAATTAATTAGCGATGAAATCTTAGAGCTTAACTGACCCTTCAAACCTCCAGAAAGGCTGCTGTCCTTTAAACTACTTATTAGCACTATAACCTACACATTTATCTTCCATTCTCTACTCTTTTTTGCAGCACATTCTTGCTTGCTTTGCTGCAGACATGTTTCCTCATTCCTCCAGCTCATTTCTTCCCCTTTCCCACTGTTACTGTGAACATCACTGCGAAGAACAATGAGGAAACATATTTTCATTCTTTTCTACGTATCTATCATTCTCTCACACAAGTATGATCCCTAGTCGTTCAGGTCTTGCTGCTCACAAGCAGCCCTATAGCCTAGAGAGACCATTAATACCTTGGGACGGTATCCAAAAGGAAGGATAAGGCAACAAAAGGCAACTCTTAAGTTTTTTTAAACACCATCTTTAAAATTAATTCCTAGGAAGCATGTAGCTACACACACACACATAATTAATTAATATATTATCGATATATTAATAATACATTAATTACTATATTAATAATGTATTGTTATATATTACATAAAACGTTGTATACATATATATAGATATAAATAATTTTTCACTGTTGCTTTGCACTCTGAAATGGTCAAAATGCTCACCTCAGCAGAAATTGTATGACTCAGTATTACTAATAACATAACTGAGAGCACCACTGTGTTGGCACGTTAATCCTATTCAGTTAGACTTCCACAAGATGGCTGAGTCAGGGAGAAGCAAATCTAACTATCATAAAGAATCTCCTTAGTACAGACGCACTTACTTTCAGGACACCATCTATCTTCAGCCCATCTGTTACAGTTGTAATTGTCCACTGCATTATCACAGGTAAAGCACTTAAAACTGTTTGGAAATGGAGTGGCTTTAAAAATATTAAAATATAGTAAGTTTGCAAATATTAAGAAAAAATATTCAAAATAATACTGTAAGTGCTTGTACACACATATACTTACAAAAGCATACTACCTACATTTACATATTGTCACTGATACCTCACTGTTAGACAAATAAAACCTATGAAACAAGTTTTGTAGAAAGCTTTTACATTTTTAACTGGTTTTGCTGTGCCTGAACTTTAAAACATCTCCTCCTGTTTTCATTCTCTCACAATCCAAAGTACCGCTTAAGTAGTGGTGGGAAAAACAGGAAAGAGAGAACATCTTACAAATATGCACATGATATAGTACATCCGCATCTATGTTTGCACAGATACACAAACACAATCTACATTCAAATGGCTTTTGATCCCTTTGATGGAAAAAATACATCTTCAAAACCAGCTTCAGACCTTGATCTCCAACTCTGAAGAAGTCTGAACCCTTTGACAAAGGCATCAAGAGGACTATTTTAAAATCTTATTTACATTCTATAAATATAGAAATTATTTTAAGATGCGCAGTTCCCTAGGTGCACATATAAACCTATTATATGTAGCTGTCTTGACTGTTTTAATGATACACATCATGAAAATCTTCTCCCCTTAAATGAAGGGATAGAACACTTCTGATGCTAGATAAGAGGCAAAAAAATGATGCTATTAGTGACAACTGGCTTCACAGGTCTCACAAGGTTTTTAATTACCTTCAGTTTGAATTAATTGCATACAGCACACCTATTCTTTCCCTCAAAAAAAACCCAACAAGATAAAAGACAAAAACATCTGTTCTGTATTATTTATGAGAAATCCACTGCATAATTTGCTCTGTAGGAAGACATTTCAGAGACAGAAAAACATAATAAAAGCACTTAAAATGTGAAAACTGTTGCCCTCATGCACTCTTTAACTTCGCAATGCATGCAATTGTTTGTTTTCATTCAGTCAACTCACAAAATCTTAGGAATAAACTAAACCGCTGTGGGTTGAAAAGCAAAAGTTTTATTTTAAACTTTTTATCCTTCATGTTTGAAGAAGACAAACAAACAAAGGATTGAAAGAGTATGGCAATTAACTGAAATGTTAAGCTACAATTGCATACACAAAAAAAGCATAGCTGTCTACTTACGGTCTAGTGGAGGTCTCACATTGTAAAAGTTGATGTTCTCAGCTAAAACCCGATTTCCTGAAAGGATGAAGAATGGAAGAAAGGCTCCGGCCAGCATGTGACAGAATAACAACATGCTGAGTATTATTGTACACGAAAAGCAAAACTCTCAGGCCTACGAAAGAAAGGGAATACATTATTTAGGGGGAATCATAAGGAAACGAGCATGTAAAACAATAAATTTCCTATGAACTACTTCCGAAACCTTGAAAATTCAGTCCGTAGATCTATACTGTGAAGATGGCTAATGCAAGCAAGAATGCAACGATGAACAATGCAAAGCTGAGCAGTTACTGCCTTCTGCTGGCCAAGATCCTATACAAAGTACTTAAATGTCCACAAATGTAAAAAAGTTAACATTATTTCTTTGATCTATTTGTCCTTCTAAGCAATGTCAATCTTCTAGATTCCTTGTAAGCACTCTTGTAAGCACACAAACAAAAAATCAACACCAAAACAGAGCTCCTTTCTATCCTACTTGAAACAGGCAGGATTACAATATCATTAAAGAAAGCAAAATGCAGACAAATGTCATTTTTAACATCAACAGCCCAGAACCCAAGACCAATTCCTCATCTGATATAGATCAACGTATATCTATTGACTTCAGATAAGCTACCGCATCTGAATTGTAAGTGCACTCATCAGTGGCACAGCATTAAAGATCACGAGTGTAAATTAGATTTATTTCTTTTTAAAGTGCATACCAAGGAAATGCTAAGGAAGATGCCTGGTGATGTTACACAAGTTTTGGAGAATTGCAAAGTAGCACATTCAGAGAGATGAGATACATGTTTTAGGCGTGCTTTGTGCATTTATTTGGGGCCCCCTGGGTACGTTGGTAAGGCTTTCTAGAGAAGAACTACTAATCAATGAACATTTTGGTCAGTTTGCTATTTAGATGTACACACATACACACACACACACACACACACAGAGCTATGTCTGGCAAACTGCAGTGACACTGGAAACCGAGGTTCAGATACTAAAAAGTAGAGTTAGATTAAATGGCACTCCGCCCATGCAAATTCCCAGCAGGAGAAACAAGCTTGAGTGGAGGCTCCCGCCAAACCAGAGACGTTGCTTTGAGCTGCCAAGTCCATTCGTTCAGAAATCTCTCTGCACACCCCTGCACAGGCCTACGTAGATGTACACCACACCTGCGCAGGAAGCTCTGAATGGATCCAAGCACTGAACTGAAAATGCTACCCAAGACCACGGCAGAGAAGTCAAAGGATTTCCTCCTTTTTCCTGTTGTTTTTTTGTTTGGGTTTGTTGGTTTTTTTACCAATTGACACAGACAGGAATTATTTGAAAGATGGTTTTGCCAACAAACCAACCAACAGAAAGTTCAACTTTATGCATTGGGTGTCTAGCCATCCTACTTAAGATTTGTTTTTTTAAATCATGGCTTTATGAATACATTTCAGTAGATACTGAGAACGCCACAGCATACCTCTACTTCCAGTGCACCTCCAAGACTATTTTCTGTGGATGGTCCAGATTTCTTCTGACTGTAGCCCAGGATCTAAAGAAGGATTAAGAAGAAGAATCTGTGGAAAACAAACAGCAACTGATTATCATAATTCTGTCCTGAAGGAACTAATTAGCTGAAACACTGTATGCCCTTATTTATACTGAAAATTAAGATAGAAACCTAGAAGTGTGGTGGTTTTTATAACAAAATACCCAAAGAAGCACCTGAAGTACACAGTATGGCTCTGCCTCATTGAGTGCTATCCTATTGCAGAAATACAGATTCCCTCCTTCCTGTGATACCCCAATGTCATAAAAGACAAATGAAAGACAGAAAGTGAAGCAATGAGACAACTCAGTCCTTCCATGAGGATGAATTTACTTCTCTTGCAAGCGAAAAACATTATTCAGGCAATGACCTGGGCAGGACCAGACTATACCAGATGAATATATATTTCACACTCTAGAGATATCCAAACTTTCAACAGATGCTATGACCAAAACAGAAGCACTAATCAGCAGCAAGTTAACCTAAAAGAGCAAAGACAATCATCAGCCTCCAGATTAGAGGTTATTAGCAATCTATGAAGTAAACAGGTCCCCCACAGTTCATTCCTTACTGAAACAGAAACACAAATATGTTAGTCAAATCCCTAACACCACTGAAAAATCCAAAATAAATCTAAAACATAGTTACAATTCTCTCCAATTAAGCACACGATATTTGCACAGCGATATTCCGCAGCATTAAAGATGGGCTGTTTATAACCCACTTGGCTTGTCTCACTAACACATACTCGAGATGCACATTTCAAATGTGCACTTAGCTTTAGTGGGCTTTTTTTTTTTTAATTTGTTGAGACAAACCCGTGCGTCATGACTGGATGCTCTTCTGCTGACAAGTCAACCCACATCGTGTTCTGTCACTGAGCTGTTGCCCCCAAAGTCTATTTCATGACCCTTTAATATTTTCCAAGACAGATCAGCAGAACGTGGCATTATCCAGGATAGGAGAAAGAGAAAAGAGGAGACAGTGCTGCTACTACAATTCACAAATGATCCAACATACTACCCAACTTAATTTCTCCTTCCTCTAGCATCCTTAGCTCTACCAGTTTATGTTGGAGACAACATCTCTCTCTCAAGTTCCTTTTGTTTCACACAGTTCATTTTAAGTTAGTGCTTAAAAACCTCCGTCCTTTGCCATCCGTACCTAATATCCTTCAAATCAATGTTTGCTCACAAAATAAGCTTTTATGCCAGTGTCAAGAGGTGACAGAATTTCTATTCCAGCTGACAAATTTCTTCTTTTCTTCATAGACAATAATTCCTCATATTATCCCATCCCACTCTTCTGCTTTAAGGTATTTTGGATCAGATTTCCATGATCTAACCAAGAGAATGAAGCACCATAGTGCACCAAACCCCTTCATTAATACCATAACCATTATTCTGAATGAGTTGAAGAGTTAAAGTCAATGACAAAATGTCATAGGTACCGGAAGCAAAATACATTAGCATAATTTCTAAAAAATTATACTTTCCACGAAAATAGCCAATCTGAGATCTTTGTTTCCCCACACAGAGGAGAATTCTTACGTGGCGATTTAAAAAACAAAAATACCCCCAAAGCCCAGAATATGAAACGCAATTATGCACAATTGAAGTAGCCAGCTCTTCAGTAATGTCCCCTTTTTCTGATGTAGAAGACACATCCCTCCTGTCACTCTGTTTACAGGTTGTCCTTTCCTATTCTTTCCCATAGGTATCTCCTGTCATCCATTACTGGAGTCCAAACGCAGAACGACGAGGTGTTTGGTCTGACTCAGCACAGCCGCTCATTCTTACATTCGTCCCGTTTATCCCACGGGTCTGCAGAAAGAGGTTAAAGCTACTTTTAACAACAAGGTGGAATTTGACTCTGCTGAGCCACGTTTTCCCTACCTCCTCCTGCTCAGCCTTTCCACTCGGAGGAAGACAGAGGCAAGGGGATGGCACAGCCGGTAACGCGGCACTAAAACACGCCTGTTCTGATGATCACGCTTGACTCGATGATCTTAGAGGTCTTTTCCAACCTCAATGATTCTATGATTCTATGAAGCTACTGGTTACCTGTGCCAGGATAAGCTGGTCCCCAAGCCCTGGGAGGGAGTGACACAGTGATCTTCAGTACCATCTCAATCTCTGTATCCTTTGCTAGGACACCATAAAGTGTCTTTACATGCAGAACAAGTACTAGCTCAAAATCAGAACTGCTACATACTTAATTTGAATAAAATAATTTAAAAAAGTACAGAAACTGATACCGATGCATGGCGTTAAAAAGACAGTAACTCAAGTACAAGCAGGTACCAATTTTCAGAGCCACGCGTCCCTGACCCTAATTACCTTGCCCTTGTGTCCCTGGATGATCACGGATCCAGTGTTCACCAGCTCCACAGGGCGGTATCGGGCCGTTAATGCACGCACGCTGCTTGAGCGTCTTTGGTAAGAGTATGAGAAGAAGCTTTTTTGTGCCTCTACTGCCAACATCCTTCTTCACGGATCCCTTGCAAAATAGCTCTGTTTATGCCCTTTGAATATCACAAGCAAGTTACTTTTAAATTGGCAAGCCAGTTTTAATCAAGTAGCAAATTTCAGTGGATTTCGGGCAGCTCAATAGCATTTAATTCTTTCAATTTTACTCTGCAGGAAGATAGGGTATTGAATCATTCCAACGCACAACAGTTGCAAAATTTATCTCCCTAACATATATTTTCTGCGGTTTCTACTAGGCTGAGGAAAATTTGCCTTTATGGGGAGGCTGGTCTGTAACTTGATCTGATGCACCTGGATAGCAAATAAAAGGCACAATTACACTTGTGCCAGCTTTCTACAACTTCAAGCTCTCCTGCTCCCCTCCCCCAAGTTCCTATTGCTTTCCCCAGAGAAGCTCATGCCAAATGGAAAATTTTAGAGAATATAAATACAAAAAAGCTAGTCTTCAGTTGGTGTAAAGCACAGTAAATTGACCTCACAATTTGCTGTAGTCAAAGGTGTCCTTGTTTGCTAACCAGGCCAATAAATAATGGATGTCGTTTGAGATAGTCTTAGTTACACAGCTGCACCAGAAGTCATTCTCAAATAAAATAGGAAAATATTGGCAAAAAAATGGCTTTCGTATCTTATCCAAAATCTTTTAACTGCTTATTTTCTTCATAGTCTCTTATCTCTGTTGTGCTTTCATATAATATTATCTAGTAGCACGAGTAAACATTTCATTCCGCCCAATTAGGAACTCTCATTAATGAAGGAAAAAACTGTCACAACACAGAAGATTAACTTATATAAACAAGAGCAAACACGGAGACATAGCTTTCCTGGGGTGAGGAAGAAGACCCAAGAGGGAAGGGCTGTTAATAAACGCTCTGTAAAGAACTCCTAACTAAAGCACATTTCAAGAAAACAATGAGGAATACATACAATGGCTGAAATAATTACTATATTCCAGAAGGTCTTAAGGTTTATCTTGCAGCGTGTAATAGAAGAGTAGGAAGCAGTGTGCTTGATTTCTGATTTTAATAAAATGCAAGTCTGTCTAAATTGTTTTTCCTGGCAGACTCTGTGGAGGATTAGCAGATTTAACATCAGATATGGAATGCAAATGAAACTTCCTCCTGTCATTTAGTAAGCAATTTTCAGGTGCTATTAGATAATTGCAAATGCTTATGTTAAGCTTGTTAAATACCACTTCAGGACATAAGAGTTAGAAATACATAGGCAGAAAGGTATGTATGTTAAGGGCTGAGAAAGTTAAAACCAACACCTGACATCATCAGGTCCTCCCTACAACAAATCAGAAAGGCCAAAACTGACACTTCAACTTATCTAAAAGGACAAAAATAGCTCCTTGGCTTCCCCATTTCTTAGACAAATACTGCCATTCTCATGTTTTCCTCTGGAGACCATTTAATTTGGTCTGTAAGCCACCATTTACCCTACTTCAAAACTCGGAGAGTGAATAAATGGATGGAATGAATAAGAGAAAACCTCCATTTTCCTTGGGAAATAGGCGGAGCACATATAAAATAAAAGGGGGAAAAAAGGAAATATTCTGAAGGATTAACACACACACCCCCCAAATATTATTACAGATCTGCAAATTAGAACTATTTGTTATACAAGTTCTACCTCTTCTTACCTCCTGAGTTGAAGTTTCTTTTTTCTGATTTTTTTTTCCTTACAGCATGTTATCATTAGTACAGAATAACACAGGAAAACAGCTTTTACATTACACTGACAGACATCTGCGACTAGTAACACTGACAGAATAAAATTTAAGTTATCAACATTATTTTTAAACACAACACATTTCTTTATCTTCACCCACAGCACACTTAACCATGCCTTTGGTTGGTTAAATTTGGAATCTTAATTACATTTGGTCTTAATTACAAGCAATTATAGAGCTCTTTATCTAAGATCTTATAAAAGTAAAACACATACAGATCTGGTAATGACAACATCATTTAGCTTGGGGTATAATGCTGGCATGGGAAGTTGTGATGCAAACCGATTGTGAGACATGGAGGTGTCTGACTACACAATACATACAATTGCAAAGATTTTGAAGGAGTTAACGTATGATTAATGTGATAGATCTGAGCAGTACCATTGAAGTGAAGTACGTGCAAGGATAAAGCATGTATTTGTTTTTAAGCTCATACAAAAGAGAAGACCCATGGAATGAAAATTGCATTACATGATGTTACATCTCATTCCTTTTATAGCCAAAACTGCCCAGCAAAAACTAGTCTTGAGCACTGACGTTTATTTTGAAATTCAGAATCCCTGATCGTCTTTGGAAAATAATTTATTCTATCTAAAAATCCATTAATGAGAGAGAAATTTCCTATTCCCTTCTGCAAGTATATAATTTCCTCAAAGAACTGCACTTCGTCAAAGCTATGGATGACCAAAAGTTTTACACTTCAGCTTGTAACAGCTTCTATATATCACACAGGCAACTGTTTTAAATCTCTCTCCCCCACCTGTGCAAGACTGGAAACAGGAACTTAGCATTACTCTAGAGAAAAGAGATTATAGGAATAAGCGGTGTTTTTTCTTTCCTTGAGCTCATCAGAGCCCTTGTGTAAAGATCAGTTTAACGATATTAATCTTACAGACTATTTTGTTAAATACCTCAGTGGATCAGACCATTATTAACTAGTTAGGCCTCACTACAAATGGAGGGATAGAATTTAAGCGGACCTACCTCTCTGTACACAAGCTATTGGGACCCCAGTTTACGTTAGCCAGAGGCCCCAGTGAACACCCAACCAGCTGAAAGTAGAAGACAAAATTCTGATTTTCAGTATCCTTCTACAAGTTTAGCTCCAGACCACAGTCAATATTTAAAAGACTTCTTTACTCCTGCCAAGCTAAAGTCACTCATATTCAGCAAGACTACAAGGTAATACTACTGCATGTTGCACAAGAATGAAGTTCTTCAAGACCTATTTTGGAACATGAGAGAGGTGGGACAACAACAACATTGCTCCAATGAAATCAAGAGATATCTGTATATTTTTATATAACATCCACTAATTATTATTAAATGGAAAATGCAGGTCTTTGGCCAGTTAAATTCAGCCTCAGAAACATGCCTTGGTTTTAATGCCTGTTTTTCCAAGTGAAATCCTATTTCTAACACAAACTATGCCTAATATACACAGTTACATGTGCCATAAAGTTACATATACCATTCTAGACAATAAAATGTAAGACATTCTAGACAACAGAAATGAGAACCTACATGTTTTCCACTTGTGAAATAAGTACTACATTCCCTTTCAAATTAAAATGTCAAATCAAGATTTGCACAGAAAAGATTTGCTAGGAGAAAAGAGTGTTTGCATGCAGCCCTACTTCAAATCTTAAATTCACCAAAATCTGTTTGAGCCTAGAATGGCCCCGTGGGATCAGACACATTAGAAGGTATGACAGTTTCTGCACCACAAAGAACATTTTTCAGAAGCTTCACATTCAGTTGTATGTGATCTTATCTTAAACTAAGATTTAAGCTACGCACCACCTGAGTTCATAAACCTGAAACGCGTGCTCTTTTACCCGACACTGAAGTCCGGAGTGAACGTACTGACAGCAGCCTTCACTTCTTTACTCCTGGTCATTATCTCACTACCTTGGGGTTTTTTGTGTTGTTTTTGTTCCCCTGAGTTGTTTGGAAAGAATAAAGGGTGCAAAAACATTGGTCCCCCTCTCCTTTCCTCCAGTCTTAGTTGCAACCTTCCCCAAGTCACAAAGGGTTCAGTATCGCTTATGTGCCAATACAAACTCAAATTGTGAACTGAAAGAATATGAAGAAAAGGTAAAGTAACTTTGCCTAGTTTTACTGGACCGAGTGTCAAGGTCTAAGCTCTCATGGCAAAATGTCCTTGCTTCACTTAAACCACAGATACGACGTTTTCTACAATAATGCAACACTAGAGGGACTATTTTGCCTTCACTTTCCCAGTAATAAGAAAATGGTCAGCAATGCCCTTCCGCCACCAGTTTATGCCCGTTTAAGACAGTAGCACAAACTAATCTGCACTGCAATTGGAAAAAACCACACAGAGTCAACCGCTGGTTTATACTGGCAGGGTTTAACGTGTGAAATTTATAGCGCTAGTACTTGTCTGATACTATCTTTGCCTCATGTTTATATCAGCTTTTTGTTACTACGCAATCCTGGAAATCATAAACAATAGAATCTCCTTGAACGCACCAGGAATGACTGCAAATGCTTCTGGATAGATACCAGCATTTACCAGTTCCGCTATACTAAGTCCAGGGAACCGCAACAACAAACTCCTGCTATTGAACGCATCAAATGTAGAACTCAGTTGTGAAGAAGCAGCAGTCTGTCTTCATATCGAACTCATTGAGAAGAAGCTTTTGTTCGGAAGCACCTGAACTCATTTCAAGAGCTGTAAGTCCCATTTCTAAGAAACACGCATATCTGAATTAAAGTGCTTGTTGCAAATGTAACTTTAAAAGCAGAATTCTTTTGCAGGTTATACTTTCATGGCCTGCATGACATTTATGTTTATTAAAAGGACTGATTTGCATTGCAAATGTGCTGGAGGCAGGGAAAGAGTGAAATTCTGATTACCGTCAAGTCAATACAGAATCTACTACAGGAGTAGCTATCCAATTCACATAAAAAGTACCTCCCTTGAAATCACACTGCCGATAGAGCTGCTCTGCAGCTCGGTGTCATACATCCCATGTAACATTGCTAGCAGTGTAACATAACTAGTTTTGAACAGAAAATTAATCATAGTGTCACTGATTGCACCTCTGAAAAAAGGTTTCTGCAGAAAATCCCCCCTCTTCCACGTTACTCTTCCACATTTCTAAGGCACATACTTTCAGTCACTGAAAACTGATCAAGTATTCGAGTAATTCCCATTACTCTGCCTTGCCCTACATGAGCTGACATAACATCTCAAGCAAATAGCCTTGCAGATGTAGTTCTCAGTAGATGAACCCAAATTGTGCATTTCCCCCCGGTTTTCTCTTTGAAATCCCAGACTACTCCACTCTGAAGCAATGGATACTTCAAATACGGCTTCCTAAATTACAGATGAAGATTTTTCTACTTGAGATACAACCACTAATGGAGAAGAGGCGATGAAAATCCTATTTCCAAGCCAAGGTTCTCTGTTTGCAGTACTCTGGTTTCTACAATCCCTTCTAGCTGAACTTTTCACTCCTATTATTTGCCACCAAAGGGTAAGCTGAGAAGCTGGCACTGATGAGAGTGCTTTTGATGATGTCTTTTAGGAAAATCTTGATGTACATGACAGAATGTATCTACACGCATATTCTACAGCATTGTCTTCTTCAGGAAAGATTTACTTGGAAGATATGTCCAGAGGTACGTGAACTCTGCGAAAGCAAGAGATGAAAGGGGGTAAGGAGAAAAAGGCTTTATTTTTCTAAGAACACTAACAAAGTCTGTTTCAATTCCTTACACCGTTACAAATGCAAAAAGGCTTAAGAGTCATTTGTTTGTTTTGAAATGCTTTAAATGAACTAGGCTTAATAAATTGTTGACCCATCCAATCTGACCTAGTGTAAGATGGCATTTACTTCCAATCAACACTCTAATCCAGACAGTTGAAAACAGCAAAAAGCAAATCACAATTTTTACTAGCTGAGAACTATTACCCACAAGCAGTATTTGGCACAATTTGTTATTTGAACAGCTTCAGTCAGCCTTCTGTTGCATTGTGAGAGAAAAGTGATTTGCCCTCATTTCAAGGGGAGGGACAATACAAACATAAAAAGCTCCCTTTCACGGGTTCACAAAAGCTGTGTTGACATATATGCCATACCTTCAGCTACAAAACCCACACGCTGCACTGTTTTCTTCCTCTAAGGCTCAAATTTCTGGAGCAGCAGCACATAGCTTCCATGTCTATAGACACAACCTGGTATTAAGCGTTAATAAAGATAATATTTAATTAAAATTAGTTGAAAATAATTAATTTTGTACAGTTTCTCTCATTCCCCTTCACCATAAACATCCACGCTCTAGAACTGGAATCACGTCACTATGGATAGCAGCTGAAAGGAAATCACGCTTCCATCATCTTGCAGTTACTTGTTTCATTTGCTAGAGGCTGAGTCTTGAATATTATAGTAGCTGAGGGAACGTTCCCAGGATTCAGAAAAAAACCAAACATCCATCATTTCTGGTCTTTTCATCATTGTCCAGGAGAGATATAGAGCATTTCATAGCACTTTTTCATAATATTTTTCACTAAAGTGTCACTATCTTTTTTTTAAAAAAGCTTGAATTGAAACAGTGCAGAAGACAGGGAGCCAACCACTTCCAGTACCAGCCATTTGTGCTGGAACAGCATCAAGCCAGTCCCTTCGCTTCTTGCAGCCTTGGCTCCCACTTATCTCCCTGGCAGTTGCTGCAGTAATTCAGTAATAGCACTGGTTGTCTTACAAACCTTAACCATTCGGAATGGTCCCATCCTCAACTTAATAGCATATTGAATATTGGAAGGAAACAGGTAAAAGTCTATTGCACAAAAAAATCCAATCCCGACACCTGTTTTATTACCACCAAAGGGACGGGGGTACCTCTTCTCCTCATCTCTTCACACCGCAAAAGATACTGTGACTGTGGGTGTGATTCATGGTCTTTGTTCTAAAGAAAACAACCAAGCATCTTGGTTTTGTCTAGAACAAACGTTCCCTTCCCCTGACACACACTTCCCATTTCTCAGCTGTTTCTTATTTTTTTTTCTTATCTCTTTAGCATGACGCTATCAAGGCAGTGACAGCACCTGCTAGACGAGGTACGTAAGAGTTTTATAATTAAAGTGACAGAACTGCTTCTATTCAGTGCCATCCTAGCTCTTCCTCATACTCTCCAAGGACAGCAAGGCTATTTACCCTTCAAATATGTCCTTCCCACCTTCACGTCTCCAAAGTCCTCTCTGAGAAGAAATCATCTTTGGTTTCTGGGTATTCCTGCTGAGCAGAGACTGGCTTGTATTCTCAAAGCCTAATACGTAATAAAGCATCGTGCCTTACCCCTTTCAGTCAAGTCAATGGAATAATAAAACAAAATATGGGAAGTAATTTATAATCTGAACTAAAAGGTAGTTTTCATTCAATTAGAAGAGCAATAGAAAGAGACAAAGTGCACACTCTACCTCTGCACTTATCTCCCCAAAAGACAATGACACATTCTTAAATAAACTGGCAGTGGGTAACAAGTAACAATAAGAATGCCTCTGGGGGGGAGATTTATTTACTATACATATTGCCTGCAATGTGCAGGATTTAATTTGACAAATTGAAGTTGGCAAATTTTCTGTTTCCTTCATTTCCTGTTCACAAATCAAGAGTAATGCTAAACAGAAAAGCACTGCAAGTAGGGAAAAAAAAAATCCTACTTTACTAAAAACAATAAATCCCCGGCAGGTCAAGCAACCCTGAGTAAAAACATAAAAGTATCGTATTTTAGAAGTGAATGCCAAGTTCTGCATCTGAAATCTCATCAGTTGTTTGGCAGCAGAATTTCTTCAGATATTTATGACCTGGTATGAGTAGACTAAGCTCAAACTCAAGAGCCAGATGCTCTATCATCTGCCTTTTTTTTTTTAATTTTTTCTTTTTCAATTTCAGATCCTCCCATGCATTTCCACATAGCCTGATAACTCCCCCTTTCAGAGAGTAGCAGACACCCAATGCTGCACCCATTTGCAGCAAACTAACTGACTATGGATAAAGTTTACCAGCTAGAACACATATAAAATACTATGTGCAAACCATGCAATATTTGCACACTGCATTTCAAAACAGGTGCACAACTCCACCTAAAGGGGGAATAAATAGTTTATTGTAGCCGTTTCTCTTTATTGCGCTTTTCATACACTACAGGCCAGTTCCAAGAACCATCAGATGCCACTTGAGTAAGCTATCCATATAAATGAACACAGATGAAAACTTGCCTTACTACTATTCCCCTCTAAACAGAAAGCAATTCACTGGGGGAAAGAAGAAATCTTATTCCTTTTGTGTATGGGAGCTCACATTCTAACTCTTCACAATCAAAGGCACCATGTGCTTTTTCAAAGGGTTACTCAGAGCCTTGCAGAAATCCTTTGTATAACCTTGGGTGTATTTTAGGCAGATAGGTCATTATCAAATTAGCACCAGGATAAATTGGAAAGACAGACACAAGAAAAAAAATCACCAGTAAGGAGGAGGAAAAAAAAAAAATCCAAACACTAGTAATGGAAAAAACCCCAAACACTAGCAAACACTAGTAAAAAAATAAACACTAGTAAGAAAAACACTGCAGTCTCTCATAACAAAAACTATTGCATACCTTTGTTTATTATTATTATTAGTCTCTTCAGGTCTACATTCTTTCACCAGGCTGCACAGATTTCCCTCAGCACTTGCAAACATCATATGAAAAGGGCAAAAAGAAGAAGTATAAGGAAACGCAGACGTTAGGCCATTTCATTTTGGAGGATTTGTAGGATTTCAGTTGACTTAATTATTGTCTCTTTGGACTGACAATACGTAAGTATTTCAACGTATCTTTCAATACTCTCCCTTAATGGATGAGAGCAGGAGATTTTTCATTTGATTTTCTTGTATTAGATAACACATTTTAAAAAGTTTTTTCTGTCAGGCTGCTTCTCTGCAAAGAAGGAAACGCTTGTTTGGGAGATGGCTCTGAACGGTGTTATGAAGCAGGAGTTACGAAGCTCTCTTTTCTCCAAAACTGCCCAGCACCGAGTCATTTCGGGAAAGAATACATAAACGTCTCAGCTTACAGGGATAATTCCTCCCGTATATATTCACCCCCCTTCCTGACAATCTGCAATTCAGTGTCTTCCTGGGGTAGAGGCAGCATACATACCTCGGTGTTTAATTGCCTGTCCGTGGCTTGGTTAATTGAACTGTCCATGGGTTATTACCGTCAGTTTTTGAACCCATCTAGAGTTTTAGTAATCACAACATCCTATGGCAATAAATTGCAAAGTACAAACATGCACCTTTTGAAAAAGTATTTCCTTCTCTTTGTTTTAAACCAGCTGCCTGTTTCATTTTATGGCATCTAGTCCTTGCGCTGTGACAAACCATGAATGACCATTCTCTCGACTTCCTTTCCCCACACTTGCCATGATTCAGTCGTTGCCTGCCACATCCCCGATTCAGTTGTCTCTTTTTCTAAGCTGAGAAATGTAAACCTTTTTCACAGAAGCTGAAGATCTTTGCTTATCTTTATTGTCCTCTGCACATTTTTTTGGTTCACGGTATATATTCGGAGACCAAGGGAAAAGCAACCACTAAACAAAGCGTGGGTACATAGTACAAGGGGAGGGATACACACACACACACGAGCCCTATACTCCAACCTAACCAAACTTCATACCTAAACTGAAGGAAAAATTAGATTTTCATTACTGCTAATAGTATACTAAATTTCCTTTTGTTAACTGTATTAATTTTCACAACGTAGGTCATGCAATACACTGATTATCCATAGGTTAGAAATATACCTTTTTAGAGGTTAAATGACTTTCAGCAATTGTCAGTTGAGAATAAGTCCTATTTGCACATCAAGCAATTCCTCAAAACATATTCTGTGAACATCAACAGATGAATAAAGAGTTTCAGAGGGTAACTTGTAGCTTACTTTCATTCTGATACTTCTAACGTGATGCATGGATTATGCAGAAGTTGACACAAACAGAAAATTAATTATCTACTTCAAGGATTTACAGCTGTGTATAAACAAAAAAAGAACATAAATGAAATGTTTTCAAACTCAGATCTTCAATTCCAAGTGTCAGCCTGGAGCAAAATTTTATGTCTGAGCTACAGTATTAAATCCCCCAAACATGGAAAGGTTCAAAAAGAACATCCTTTCAGACTCTTAATTATTACCGCACTGAAAACTGGAGGTTAGCAAAAAGTCTTCACTGTGTGGTGACAGGAGGAGGGAAAACAGGGAAAAGAAATGCAGGATGGGCTGCATCAGTAAACCTGACAAGACAATTAAATAAAAATATGGACAGAAGGGCCAGGACAAGTTAATTGGCGGAGAAATCTAGAAAGCGAGCTGAATCAGCAAATCTTAGAGCTTCAGCGTAAGCCAAAGAATTCTACAGAACTAAATTACCCAGCAACTGGAAAGCTATCCCTTCCACAGTACCAGGCAAATATATAGGAAGCAATAAACTTTATTGCAGGAAAAAAAGAAGTTCAACAGTCTTTTGAAATAAGAGAACTTTCTTGCTGCAATTCTGCGCTCTCACTTACCTACCATGAATGGGCTTCAGTGACTGAAAAGCAGCAGCAGGGAAAAGGAAAAAAAGAGACATCATTCCTGAACAGTTCTCAGCTGATGCTTTAATCATTTGTATCACCAGTATAATGAGATGCTGCATCAGCAAAACCTCAGCGTTGTCAAGAAGTATCTTTACACGTTGCCAGAGAAACATTGCAATATCGACGAAGGAGTGGATGCGGCAGCAGAAGGGAACACAGCTTAGAGCAAAAGGGAAATGTCTCTAACAACCATCATTACCTGATGAACAGAAGCAATCACAATGTGCATCTGGTCACGACCTCTGTCTCTGATGGAATAGAATTTCATCGTTTAAAATAGTTATATTGATACATGCAGCTATACGTGCTAGGTAAGTATCAAAAGGTAACTGAATATACAACACTACACGGTATTTGCCTGTACTGCAGGTATAAATCTGTAACTTAGCTATGTGATCTTAATAAAAATTAAATAGACCATTTGATCACAGCAACTGATTAGAGTCCATAAAATGTACTTGTGTTCGTTTAACAAAATAAATCAGTAGCTAAGATAAACCACTGAGTGGAAAGGTGCTGAGAGAAGTAAAAAAAACATTCTAGAAGAGGCCCCGTAGGTTAGCAGAAGAGAGAAAGACTAAAATCTAAGTGCTTTGAATGTAGACCAAGACAGAGCACACTGCAAAAAGAGACACGGACCTGTTGGAGCGGGTCCAGAGGAGGGCCACGAAAATGATCAGGGGGATGGAACACCTCTGCTATGGAGAAAGGCTGAGAGAGTTGGGGTTGTTCAGCCTAGAGAGGAGAAGGCTCCGGGGAGACCTTCTTGCAGCCTGTCAGTACTTCAAGGGGGCTTATGAGAAAGATGGGGGCAAACTTTTGAGCAGGGCCTGTTGCGACAGGCCAAGGGGGAATGGCTTGAAACTAAAGGGGGGTGGATTTAGACTAGAAAGAAGGAAGAAATTGTTTACGCTGAGGGTGGTGAAACACTGGCCCAGGTTGCCCAGAGAGGTGGTGGATGCCCCATCCCTGGAAACATTCAAGGTCAGGTTGGACGGGGCTCTGAGCAACCTGATCTAGTTGAAGATGTCCCTGCCCACGGCAGGGGGGTTGGACTAGATGGCCTTGAGAGGTCCCTTCCAGCCCAAACTATTCTGTGATTCTGCGATACTACTTTCCTCCTGCCCTGCCTCCCTCCCTCCATCCTCTCCCAAAATCCTTGGTTGCTTAAGCACTGGTCATCTAATTAAAGAAACAAGCAGGGTACTCACATTTGGGTAATTATTATGCTATCTACTTATGATATTGCCCACACATATTCCTTCAGTCAATATATATTTACCGTAAGCGTGCTTAAGTCTAGCCTTCTTTGTTGAAGTTCTGAGGGTTTGATTCCCCAAGAGTTTTTAAGGTGACAGAGCAGCACCAACATGCAGTGAGTAATGTTATCAGCCTGCCGGCGCACATCTCTGCGTTATCCAGCAGAGTTCAAGCGCTTCCCCAGTCTGCAGCAGAATAATACAGAACAGAAAAGGAGAGACCTATTTCCTCTGTCGTTGAATTCCTGCAAGCCAGAAGGAACAAGAAGTTGCATTAAGCTTTGGTGATAACTGCAGCCAGATTTCTCCAGCGCCGTGGTTTTTTCCCCAAAACCTCCTGCCACCAACATATCAAGAAGATACAGTGTGATAAGGTTTTTAATGCAAAACAAGATCAAAGGTTAAATACAACAACAACGAAAAATCTTTCAGAAAATGTTTAAATGATGAACGACCTTCAAATCCTCCCAGCTGCAGGGAGGACTGCCGATCTGGTCAGACCTGCTGATATACAAAAGGGTGCAAGAAGAGGCTTCAACGCAAATGCCTGAGAGCGCTATGCTCATTTGCAATTATTATCTATATGTCACTTCCTCCACTTGCCACACCAGTGTGAATTACCTCTTTGATGTTTCATAGCTTTAAGTCTAGCAGTGCATCACCCCACTCGCTTCATCCTGTAATTCCACCACCAGAAATGTGTGTGTCTGCGCCTGACCTTTAATTTGAACTATTTATTATGGCCTTGAAGAGTGGATTGCAGGTCTGAAATACAGTCGGATGATTTCAAGGATATAGTTAGGACAACACTTGCAACAGACCTACCCATGCGCACGCGTGCAGATCTCAACCCACAGGCCTGGGGACAGAACTAAGCGAGTTTTCTCCACCAGGCAGGTCTCTGACTTCTCCTGTAAAGGACATGTGGTTGGTGCTGTTCTCATCATAGGTACAAGGAAGTGGCAACACATTCACATTGCCCATTGACGCATGCTTCTACCATGTCTTACGCAGAAGAAAAATAGCAATTCACAAAATTCAAACACAAAAACACAGCAATGATTAACCCATAGCAAGCAAAGCACCAGCTCCACATCCATCCTTCAGTTCTCCCTATCAACGGTGGAGATAAAACCTATAGGATGAAGCCTGTTCAGGGTCTTTTGCTCATCTATCAGATCTAGAACAGTGCTTAAAAGAAGACTCCAGTTTAAATCCTCATTAGCCTATTCCACAGACCTCAAAACACAGCCAGCCAATTGCATCACAACCACCAATAACTACCGTAAAAGCACGGTGGAAGTGTTTTTAGGTAAAGAAGAAACTCAGTAGCCAAGAAGAGAATATGAAAGAGTCTAGTTTTCCACACAGGATAAAGTGTGAATCTGGGAGAAAAAAATGTAATGCATACTTTGCCTTATGCAGCAATCTAAGTATTTTTTTATTCCTACAAAACAATTTCGCATTGAACACGGTGAAGTGATGCTATAATAGGGGGCAGAATTCCTCCAGCTCTTATCTGACACTGTGTAAACACTATAAAGTGCCATGGAAAGATAAAGTTCTCCATCTGCTGATGGTTGCTACTGTTAGCCAAAACGGGGTCAAAAGTTAACTCACCCAGCTTAGGCATGAGGTTTTTATAGCTTAAGCCCTTAAGAATAAAGCCACATTACTATCCATTTGGAGAAAAAAAAATTACTTTGTACGTAAGAGACTCAGCCAGTCAAAGACGAGAGATAAGGCACGTAAAGGACCAGTTAAGCTGAACCAAGAACAACTTATTCAAAGCAATCTGAATAATCAATAACTAGAGACAAGAAAATTAACTGACTGTTGTACAATCCTCTCCAGAATTGATTCCAAAGACAAAAGATCACGAGGAATTATCAATAGTTTTAAAAGTTATTCATAATAAGATTTAAGTATCCTCAAAAAAAAAAAAATCAATTAACTGAGCTTTTAGTAGCATATCAAGCAAGGAAAAATGACCATATTATGACTAGCCTAAGACTTGGAAGATGTGGGCCCAATTTCCCGCTCCACTACAAACATCTATCACCTAAGGCAAGTCACTAGCCTTTTCATTTTTCCATCATAAAAAGAATAACTGCATACCTTAAACATATTTAATCTTACACTAATCCATGACATTCTAGGAAGTATTTGTTGACAGCCATAAATGCTGTATTCTTATAGACATGAATTCAATTTTACACTTAATAAGCTCGAAGGAAGCAAGTTTGTTGAAACCCCCAGTCAAACCTTAAACAAACATCAGACTATTTCAAAACCTAATATACAATTTAGTGTAACTACTTCTATTCCTTAAAGAACAGAAATTGCCAGGATTTAAGCAACCAGCGCTGACACACATTGCATAAAAGGAAAAAGAATTATTTTGTCCACAGTTTAACGACAGAAAAATTAAGTACCAAGGGGGCTTCCTGCAGAATAGAAGCAAAAGCATCCAGTTGATGATCACAGGGACCCATACTTATAAACTAATACGCACTTCAATCCAGTTAGGGCTGGGATTTGCAGCTAGTCAGAGATTAGCACTGGTATAAAACTGGGCCAAAGCCAGTATCAATCTCTTTCTCCATTCTCATGGCTGCGCTGAATAAACAACTTTAAAAAAATAAGTGGGATCTCCACTAGCTTGCTTCAGCTGTAACACACCGAGGGCATTCGACAGCATAGTACAGCATCAAGAGCAAGCCGAAATGCTTACTGTACACTTTCATGCACATTCAAACAATATATCCAATATTCACACATACACATCTCAGGAAGACAGTTCATCCTAGCAGTTCTTGGTTCCATCTTTCCGTTTGGAAACTATGCGAGTTTGTCCCTCTGCTTTATTCTGGTGACACCGAGAAGAGCAGGGGTGCAGCAAGTCTGCTGGTGTGATCATCCCATGGTGCCTATTCGATAAAATTCTATAACCTGCCAGAAATCTCTGACACTGGAAGCACTCCAGAAATAGGAGAACTATGACAGACACGCCAGACAGCTGGCCTCTCTTCAAAGGCTTGAAAGCGTAGGGTGGGGAAAACAGGGGTGGAGTGAAAAAAATAATCCTAACTTAATTATAAATATAGCTTAAGAATCCCATCCACGTGAAAGTTCTCCTGCTTTGTATCATGAATACCTCCAGGGCTCAGAAAGCTGCCTTGAACAGAAAACACTTGGAATGATTCTCTTGCGAGTGGCTCTTAAGTGGTAAGACACGTGAAGAGGACAAGGGAATACTCCTCAGTAAGCACTCCTTCAACAAACTGGTAGAATCATTTGTTATTTTGCTCCAAGTTGGAGGGCTGCAGTCTGTACCAACATATGGCCTCCCCAGCTGGCAATCCTGGTGAAGGAGAAGGTGTGAAAGACCCGTAAAGCATTTTGTGGCTGTGCTCTCCCAACGTCCAAAAGCTTTCTTCCCTTTCTTACCTGATTCTGACATGAAGCTGCCTGTGCTCTTTGGTGTCATTCATCTCCTCCCCATATTCTTCTTGCTCTCCCTCACAGTGAGGCGTTACTATTTTCAGGTTCAAGTGTTTTAACCACTCCTGTAACGAACGGGTGAGAGGAAGGGGCAGCAGTCAGGGATGGAAGAGGAAGAAGACAGGAGATGACACTCCAGAGAGTACAAATCACGGCAGTCTGAGAAACTTCTTCCATCTGGAACAGTGCCGTGAATACTCCAAGAGCTCACTCCACTTGCTTAAACAGAAAGCTCTCTTGGACTTGCCTGCAAATACAGGAGCCTTTTTGTGTTACCTATTTCCTTTGTCTATCTTTGTGTAAGCTGCAAAGAAATTCTTTTTTATAATTCCCTATGTCAACTACTTTAAAACGCATCCCTCAGGCTCAAATGTAACCACTGACACCTCAGCAGAAAGAGAAAATACTAATAAATCTAACATTTAACAAATAGCAAGCAAAGATCACTGTAGCACTCTGCGCCAAACAGGGAAAGAGCTAAAGGTGCTGTACAAAGCTGTATTTACTAAAAAACATACGGAACTAGTCCTTAAAATCTTAACTGCTACTTCAACATCAAGAATTGTTATAAATTACACTAATGCAGTAGAAAGCCTACCACTAACTGTGATATAACTGTAAATGAACCCAAAGGAAAGCTTTATTAGAAATTTTTTCTTGAATTGAGAGCAACTGCCACTTGAGTGAAGACAAGGTAACCTTCTAGGAAGCGTTTGGACGCTTCTGAATCACAAATATAAAGTGTGACAATTGGTGTTCTCCATAATTCACAAATTGGATAAGCAAAAGATCACAAGCCTTGGAAACGATTTACTCTGCCTCCTCATCTTCCTTTCAACACTTGTCACTATAGAGGCATGCTACCAACATCAACCAACACATCTACTTAGGTGATAAGGGATAGCAAAAATGTCTGAAATAACTCCATGCCACCTACAAAGGCTGTAGAAGCCCTCAAGGTTTCTAAATGGTTTATTATTTGCAGAGCATTAACATGTGCAAACAGAAAAATGGCATTAATTTTCACATAACCTTTTTAGTGTTATCTTGGTAACTTCTGTAGAGACAGCAAATACGACATGCAACCCCACTGAAAGCTGAAAAATGGACCAGGTACGTCAGGTAATGAGGGGTGGTACAACTTGAATTTTTCATTGTCCTGGTAGCATTAGGCCCCATTGCTCCTCTCCCTACTTCCAGGGCACGAAAGCCAAGGAGGGAACACCACTGGGGCGCTGGGGCTGGTGGGGCAGAGCCGGCTGTGGCACGCGTGGCCCCCGCGCAGCCAGCACGGCAGCGCTCCCCCAAAACGCTACAGAGCTCATCGCTACCACGGCAGCCTGCGCAGGTCTGCGCTCGGTCTACAAAGCCACTGCAGATCACCGTGCACTGCAATAATTATTTGGTCCTAGACCAGAAATGACTGCATTGTATGGTGGAAACGCATCTCCAGAAAGGCCAGCAGACACTCTACTGCCCTTGCCTGTGCTGAACTTGTGTTCCCGGGTTGACAGAACACATACATGCCATATTTTAGGGCCAAAATCTTTTTCTTTTTTAAATTCAGTATACTATCAAAATAGTATACGAGACGTAGAAATAGTATTCTCACTTTATTGAGACAAGATGGATCTAATTCCTCTAACGACTCACCAGTTTCGACGGCTAGAAATTTCTGCTTAGCAGCTGCTGTTGAATACCAGATATTGTGAGAGTTTCTTAGAAATTTCTTTTTAGAAACATATCCTACACACCTTCCATTCTGGAAGTCACCCTAAACTTAATCTTGGATATAAAGCATAAAAACTGCTATACCTCATCAGTCTCTGCTTATTCAAGCTTGACAGACAATATAAAAATCAGCATCCAAATGCTTACGCTTCATAATCCCTTTACTTACAAAAGTATGACGGTTGGCAGAGTTCTCTACTTTAAGCGTGGTGTTTTGCTTGTAAAAATGCTGAACAGAAGTTTCAAGGCTTTAGCTATCATGATAACTGTCACAGCTGCTAAGAAACTAACACTCTGTGCTGTGTATCTCGTACAACTGTGACATCTTCTCCCATTATGTTGCTGACAGGGTTGGTTTTTTTTTCCTGTCTCCAGTATAAAAATCTCTTAGATATCCTCTGCTTCTAAATAACCAGCCTGCAAATGTATTCACACTTTTCTGTTTTGGTTTCTTTTTTTTAAATCCGTGTGTCTTAATAAATACCAAATGGTTCTACTTTTGCATAATCTAACAAAACAAAATATAAACCCAGAAGAAAATAGAAAGAAAAATTCAAAATTTTGTTCTCTTACACCACGTTCTTAACACCACTTGTACAGTGCAGGGGAAAAAAAATGAATCTTTCTCCCAGGAAATGTAAGAACCAAATTGCACACAGATTCCTAAAGATTAGCATAATGAATTTTTGCCTAAAAAGTGTCTGCAGTGAGAATTATTTAGCACTACCCACACTTGCAGAATTTAAGTAATAATACCGCCAGTTCAGCACCCTGAAGTGCCCCGTGCTGAGGTCAGACGCGTGCCAGGGCCAGGACGGCAGCTGGGAGGCCGAGGAGGGGAGCGGGGAAAGGCAGCCAGGCTTTGGAAGATGACTGCAGCCAGCAGCAAGGTGATACCACCTCCTGAGCCTGCAGGTTAGACGTTCAGCAGCATTACTTCTTACACCAGTTTAAGCAGCGTTACTTCTTACACTAGTTTAAGAGCAGCCCCCTGCCAGTCCCCAGCTGCTCATTCCCACTCCGACCTGCCCCCCCAGAAGGCGTGTGTGGCCACACCACGAACCAAACCTGAGGAATTGCTCCAGGTTAAAGCAAACCCAGAAAAGACTGCTTTTCAGCCGCGTTCCTTTTCCTGGCTCAGTTCACTTTGCAGCTGTATAAATGCCTATGCAAACACGGCACAGGAACGAGCAGGAACAGACAACGTGGTTACTGTTTTATGCTGTCAGAAAGCTACCTGTGAACTTCACCCCCCAAGCAGCCTGTCTTAAAATAAACTATGTTCTTTCACTGCCGCTCTGAGCTGGTTCCTGGGTAGCTGGTTTGCATTCCTCACGTGCTTTGGTAATAGATCAATAAATACTCAGCAGGTATGCCCGTATTTAGACACCTAGGTGATATAAATACGAGACACAGACGAATGCAAATTGCACTGTACAAAAGCCTACGGGGCTATGGCTGCAGATTTATGGAAGGCTATGTGACTAGGCCCAAACAGTTTTGCGAGGCACAGGCTTGTGATTTTGACCTGATTATACTGTAGATGTTGTTGCTGAGCATGGTGATTGTCATTAGTCCCCGTGCAAGAAAGTACACAGGCTATTTAGCCGAACAAAAAAGCCGAAACAAGCAAAGGGCACAGCGGAGAAATGAGACTGCCAGTTTAATAACAGTTCAGTAACTCAAAGATTTGGAAAAGCAACCAACGTGAAAAGACACAAAACCCTGAGAGAAGAAGTGGCGACTCAGAAGGTGGTAACTCGGGAAGAAGAAGGACCAGCCCGTTGCAATCACCACGCGATTAAGGGAGGCTGACATTCACAACCTGCCTACCAAACGCCATCAGGTCGCTGAACCACGCACAGCGCGTATTTTAATGTTTAACCTAGTACCGTGCTGCTTTAATCTATTTCTTGTGGGATTAGTCAGAAGACAAAGGAGCAGCTGTACGCTCACGAGTCGTATGTGTGATCATGCATTGTAGTCTTCACGCACAATAAATTACACCCAAATAAAACTGATCCAAAGATCTGCTGGCTGCACAGCTAAACCCGTGTGGGTGCTGGGCTATCAGCTCCCTTCGCTAGCCATCGTTTTCGTGGGAAGGGATCGTGTGGAGAAGCCCTAGTGTAATAAATAAATAATCAACCGTGGGCTAAGCAGCCGACTGAACAACATACAGGAGCCAAAGGAGCCTCACGCCCTCCTTGGCATTGGCTCTGCACCCACCTTACCCCCCATTCAGCACACCCGGTGAACTTTTTGGCAGAGGAGCTTCCTGACACATTAAGCCTGCTGAAACGCTGCCCAGGTCCAGCGGGTTGCAGACCTGAAGACAAAAAGATGGGAACACAAGGCATAAAATAGAGGAAAGAAGACTGCACCACAGAAGACAATAGTTAAATGGGGCTTAGGCTGCCATGGAATTGCAGCAAGACTTATTGAATAATTCCCAGCTGCTGGATGGGCCATAAATTTGTAATAAATCTGCAGTAAAGAAGCAAAATATATTTCCTGATCTAAATTACTAACTTGAAGACTAGATTATAACCTCCAATGGTGTTTGCCTCCTTTGTTCTGCTGTGTTAATATCTGCCAACATCTAAATAGTCTGCTCTGTTCCTTTCTGTTTAGTCAGCTACTGAACCCAGGTAACAGTCTTCTCACTATTTTTATAGAAAGGGGATATCTAGAGTGACCATTTTTTTTTAAAACGGGACTTGCCTATGAAGGCCATTCAAAAAAGAAATCAAGTGCTCGTAGAAAAGTGTAATGACTGTTCAAAGCAATTAATGAAATTTGACTTGGCTCTCTGGGGATGTGTGCGTTAAAGATAACATGGACAGAGTTAAGTAGGCTCTGAGTCTGCTTCCCTCTCTCTCTCTCTGTAAGGGGAAATATCACTCAAAATGTTTCCTCTTGCGCCACAAACTATTTTGAAGTGGTCTGAATTTGACTGAAGAGGCACTTGCTAACTCATGCTCCAATGCCCGTTACTAACTACATCACCCTGAGTACTCTTGATTACTCTTGCACCATTTGAAAAAAAAAAGTTACAAATATAGGAGAATTTACACATAAATTGCAAAAAAGGTCATAATTAGATCACCTTATTGAGGCTGAAGATTATGTCTCCTGATTAGCACAGCCAAGTTGCTGTACTTTGCCCTCTTTGTGCTCCTATCTCCAACCCCAGCCATATAGTTTGCACCCACCTGAGAGCCAGGGGATGAGTGTTTCCCCGTCAGGGCACCGGGCTCCACAGGGCTCTCGGCACCGGCACCCGGGGGGGGGACGCCTGGGCTCTGCTGCCCCAGCCCAGCCGCCACGCAGGCACAAGGGTGCATTGCTCTGGCTGCTCAGCCCAAAACACTGCATTACAGGAGTACCGGGAAAATGTGTTCAAAGTACATCCCAGTCAAAACAACTGGAGCTTTCAAAAAACAGAGGAAAGTTTTCTTTAAAAATCCAGAGGCCACTTTTGTGGCCCGGATTTTAAAAAGAGCACTTTTTTTATTATTTATAAAATCTTACCAAAGTATTTCTTTTTTTTTTTTTTAAATCCTTTAATGATATATTGTTTTCTTTCCATTTTAGAACTAAAATGAAAGTTGAGCAGAAAATGGTAAGAACTAAACCCCAGAAAATCATGGAGGAGAGAAGCTGGGGGAAAAAAAAATTAAAAAAAAGAAAAAAAATCTTATTTTTGCTCTACAATGAGAACAACAAAAATATGCAGAGCGTTAAAGGGGTTTAAAATAATTTAATTCCTGATCATTGAAAGTAGTAGCAAAATTTCCCATTGACCTCTATAGGGCCAGCATTTAACTTCAGAAAAAGGAATTCTAGAGAACGGAATACATCTACCTAAATGCATATACAGAAGGTAAGAGTAAGTCATTCTGATCCCTCCTTTTCTTATTCTTACACTAAAAATAACGTTTTAAGCTTCGTTTTTGCATGTTACTCAACAAAGAGTGTGGAAGAAGTATTCCTACAATAGAGAAGAGAAGGCTGTAAGTCACCATCAAAAGGTGATTTAAAGTAGAAAGGTAACTTTAAGCACAGATAAAATTATGAACGGGATCTTCACAATTAGCTTAAAGAACTTCAAAAATCCAAGAATGTTACAAGCCTACTATATTGCAAAAAAAATTTGAAGTGGGAAACAAGCAAGCAAACAACAAAACTGAAACTGTTTTCCAAGGACCAGATTAGCATCTGGGCACAGAAACACAGTTGAGATTCCTTTTTGAGGATGTCAGCACTTCTCCATAAATATGGAGTCCAAAGAAAGTGGAAGAAACAATAGAAATATTCTTAGGCACAATTTTAAACTAAATGAAGATGAATCTCCCTTGATATAAGGGAGATGATATAAGTCATCAACGACTTGTAAGACTAAGAAGGAAACAAATGGTGAGGAAACCAAAGCAGTTAGTGACTATGAAAGCACAGCTGGAGAGAGCAAGTCAGAACAAAAGACAAGAAAAACGATGCATTTACTTACGGCTGAACCATACCAGCATCTCTTGCATTTGATTATCCAAATGCAAAAATTAGTCTTTTCACTTCTGGCCCTCTTACCCTCTTACCACAGCAGCTGCTCTTCAGCTCTCTTGTAGGTACGCAGCTGTTAGGACAGAACAAATGCACGGTCTGCTGGCGGATATGAAGAGAGAGTTTTCAGTCGGTACAGATCCGTTCTGGGGACATGGATGTAACCACCGTGCCATCCAAACAGCTAATCCAAGTGACAGAGGGGGACAGACCAGTACTGGTGAAGCTACGATAGGATTCGGTAAAGCATATGCCGATCAAATAGATAGTTACCAGTGAAACGTGCAGCAAGTATATTTGAACTTAAATTATCCATGGGAGCCTGGCTCTCAGCACATGAATCTTCCCTTGCTGCATCCCACGGCAGTACTGTTTTATTAAGAGGGATTGAAGACAGTTGATGTAACCAATGAAGCTTTTTATCGCTATAGATTAGTTTTCTTTGCTCAGTGGTCATTAATCACCGTTTCCATGAAAGGAAGTAGTAGTTCAAATATTTTCCTAAATGGATAGAAAGTTTGCTTGGTTGCATTGTATCTTCTGTAATCCCCTCTTATCTCCTTTTAATAAATAACACTTGTAAAGTTTTACAGCAAAGTACAGCATCTTCAAGGACTTCTAACATGATGATACTTATAGGATACTGTTAATTAGTAACTTTCAAGATGGGCTTTTAAAAACTGTTAAGAAATTGGAACTTGATAGCCCCTTCTGCTGCATTTTATAATTGAGAAAACAGAATTGTTACGCTTAAAACGCACACTGAATATATCCAGTGTGTTCTGTCACACCAGTGAGGCCAAGTGGAAAGAAGAGATGCCTAATTCACTTGCAGTCTTAGAAATCACTTGCAATAGTGTCAGCGAGAGTAATATTTTAACGTTGATGAAATATCTAATTTCTAAAATCAGAATACCCTGGGCGGTCAGGCAGAAGCGTTAGAAATTGCCATTTGAAAGAGCATTGCAACCAAACACTGCTACCATAGCCTGAGGAGCACCTTAAGGTAGTGTTTGTATTGAAAAAAGACGGAGGCCTTTCCCAAGCTTCAGCAGCCTCTTTTCAACCAAATTTTTTTGTCGTTTTTTGGCCTGGCCGGGCGTTAACCCAGATGAGCTCCCTGCTCAGGCTCCGCACGCGGCCTCCCAAACAGCTGTGCCAGCACCACGCAGCAGCAGCGCTGCCTTTTTAGCAGCGGCGCCAGCTCAACGCACTTGTCAAGCTGCCACCGTGGCTGGGGACTTCAGGCAGAAGAAGAGAGTTGAAACAGGCCACGGCGTCGGGAAAAGCCCACAGGATTTCTTGGCCACCGTCTGCTGCCCTCGGAGTAACCGCTTGCAGCAGAAAGCCCTACCACCGCATAGCTGCGATTGCTCCAATAAATTACCCGGTCGCACGAGCAGTTGCGGAAGCATCCGTATGGCCTCTCCGTTCCGCAGACAGCCTGGCAGAAAATGAACGTGCAGGGAGCAAGCGGGTGGATGGACTGCAGCGGGAGGTGGGGGCGAAGGGGGAAAGAGGGAATTAATTGGAGAGCAGGGAAATTACACGGGCTCTTTTGGCAGCAACGAGCCTTTAATTCACCTCATCAGCTATCACAAAACGGCACAGGACGCACATCTTCACGTGTCATTTTGGTCGTGTTTGGGGATTTTTTTTTCTTGGGTTTTTTTACTAAATCAGTTTCCTTACCAAGTTCATACCTACGGAGCTGGCACATTGATGTAGAGAAAGCAACAGTCCCTGAACCACACCACACCCCATGACTGAAAAATCCCATTTAACAAGTGTCCTCCGATATACCAGATGAAACCATTAAGAAAAAGTTAAAATAGAATAAGGTTTTCTCATTTAAAATGACTACTACGAAATGAAAGTCAATAATTGTTAGCAGTTTCTTTACAGTACTGAAGCATCTCTAAAAGAAGGGGGCTCATTACCCAGCATCTGATAAGTTCTTGGCAGAGTTTAACGATAAACAATGGGACTCTGTCTGGAAGTCCGCTAAGAATCAATGTCCTGCTAAACTCCTAACTGCCAAGGAGACACAAACCAATGCATTTGCAATTTTCCCAGCAAGCTAAAGAAAGCAGGGTGGCTAATTTAATGGACTAAAGCCAAGTAGAATTACTGTATATTCAACACCTGAAAGGTCGTACGCTTTGCACTTACAACACATCAAGCATAAGGAGCCTCTTTTCCCAGTAACACAAATCCCATTTTGTTTGAAGCACACTTTTTAATTGGTTATTATTTTAAACAAGTGCTTCATTTCTTTCTATTTAGAAACAAGGAGAATATAATGAGAATTCAAGAACAATTGTTTCCTTTTGTGCAATGAAAGAGACGGCATACTTCTTTTATGCAAAGTAGAACAAGATATCTAATGATTACTTAAGGCAAACAATTGTTTAGGCTTGGAGAAAAACCCTACACATTAAAATAAACAACTTCTCAATTTCTCTATGACTAGTAAAAGGAATACAAAGACAACAAACAAGCACATGGTTTACATCAATTCCTGACACTTCAGGAGAGTAGAAACTACAGATTAAAGAATCTGAAACATCTTTGCAGGACAACTAATCCCTGGGGAAAGACTGCTTTGTTTTTGTAATCTGGAACCCCATTTTGAAGTAGACAACTGAAGGAAGGGGGGAAAAAAAAAAGCATTCTTCCCAAAGCAGCACTGCACTCAGTTACCTAGCAAAAGGAATAAATGTTTGCTTGGTTTTTCCAGTGATGAAAGCACGAACTATGTAAAATATGTTGAGATTAACGGAAACCTAAAAGAAAACATCACCAGATGCAAGTAGGATTGTACTGGTTTTGGCTGGGATAGTTTTGTGGGTTTTTTGTTTGTTTTTTTTTCATAGTACCTCATATGGTGCTGTGCTTCGGATTTATGACCAAAACAGTGTTGATAACACAGGGATGTTTTCATTATTGCTGAGCAGTGCTGACACACAGCCAAGGCCTTTTCTGCCTCTCACCCCACCCCACCAGCGAGGAGGCTGGGGGGGCACAAGAAGTTGGGAGGGGACACGGCCAGGACAGCTGACCCCAACCGACCAAAGGGATATCCCACACCATACGGCGTCATGCTCAGCATACAAAGCTGGGGGAAGTAGAAGGAAGGGGGGATGTTCAGAGTTAAGGTGTTCATCTTCCCACGTCACCATTACTTGTGATGAAGCCCTGCTTTCCTGGAAATGGCTAAACATCTGCCTGCCGATGGGAAGGAGTGAATGAATTCCTTGTTTTGCTTTGCTTGCATTAATAATTCATTAAATAAAATATGCACTTCATAAACTGAAAAAGAGTATTTGCAACACAGGAGTGCGATTATGGATGCGGAGTGCTCTGCAGCATTGATGAATCAGGAAAAGTGCAAGTTACATGTAATTTCCCAGAAGAGGGAAGATCTACTTATGTGCCATGCACGTGTATTTTAAGAAACTATAGGGTGGGTGCATCAGCTGCTCAACTCCGCAGACAGATTCCTAGGAAAAGGATTCTCCCCTGCCCTACTTTGTGATCACGCCCTTGGACAGCCTGCTGCACAGCCTGCCAGACCCAGCTAGCATCACCCCCTCTTCCCTTGTTCTGTCAGTCACTTGTATGTATTTCCTAGATCACCAAGTTTTTCTCCAGACTTTCACCCTCTATGTAAACATTAATAATTTGGTGATTCCAGCTGGGGGAAGAGATGGTGTAACACCCCCTGCGGCCTTCTCTGCTCCTGGCTGAACAAACCCAGGTGTCTCCGCCTCTCCTGTGCTCCAGCCTCCTGTCCATCTTGGACACCTCTGCCAGACTCGCTGCACTCTGTCAGTGTCTTGCTTGTACTGAGTGTACAAAACTGGTAACACTACTCCATACGTGGTCTTGCAATGGCCAAGCAGAGGGGAAGGATCACTTCCCTCAAGCACGGCTGCGCTCTTGCCGATACAGCCCAGGACGTGGTTGCATTCCTTGCTGCAAGGCCACACTGCTGACTTACATTCAGCATGCTGTCCCCCTTCTGCTATTTATCTTACAGCATACGAAGCATGCCGTTTCTTTACTGGTATTTTCAAAACCCACCTGTAGTACCTCATAACATCAGTTTCGTCATTATATTCGGAGGTGCTTCTAACTCTCTCCATTACATACTATCCACACTATTCATGTTTTCAGCATTTCAGATCGGCAGAAATCTGAACACAGTGAAAGAAAATGCAGGGCAAACATGCCGAAAGGCTGAGCATGGATTTAAACAAATCAGACCAACGTTACCTGCTTCGTCATGGCTTTAGCAAGCCCCTCAATAAATTTCCTATGAAGCTAAACAGGAATTGTGTACCAGAGACATGAATTTGATTTGATTTTGATTTCTAGTACAGGGCAGTACGTGCAGTTACCCTTAGCTTCTGCTGGGAAAGGCCACAATTCTCCTTCAAACAGGTTCTGAAGTCTTGTACTCAGTGTAAGTTAATTCAGAAAGCAGGCTTCAGCCCATATTCTCAGATGTCTCTTCTAATTTCACAGTCTCCATCCAGACACTTGCTGAGGCCCATTCACCCTTGCCAAGCTCCAGTGAAACCTCCTAGTCCCTAGTTTGCACTAGAATGAGTTTCGGTACAAACACGTTGTCTGGTTCTAGACACTGTATTACAACAGAATAAAAATCTAACAATTTAATTTGTGGGAAAGATTTGCTAGCTTTTCAAAACAAAAAGGTTGGTGCTTCGGTTGTCTGGGGTTTTTTCCCCCACAAAAAAATAAGCAGGCACGTATTTACAATACTTTAATTGCCCCAATTCACTTCCATGTCCACAATACAAACTAAGGCACGGAATACTGAGAGGATTCACAAATCACATCCCAACAACCATGCAAAATACTTCCAACATTGCCCTGGAAGAGGCCGGTGAAGGTCACAGGGAACGTGGTAACAACCGGCAGCTCTCATCAGTGCAGCCGTTCAGCAGCAGGCAGAATACTGACTATCAAGCACTCAGCTACAGAAACCAAGATATGAAGGGCTATACAAAAAGGCACTTAGGTTTCTTCCAGGATGCGTATAAATACGTAGCAGAAAACTGTGTTTAAAAAAAAAAAAAAAAATCATGTAGGAGCCAGGTATTCTAAATATTTCTGAGGAAGTTCAGCATAACATCAAATGAAGAAAAAACCCTCGAATCCCTCCCACTATGCAGGTTATACATATGCAAAACATTTTTGCCACCGCAGGCACCGTATAAACAAATAGGTATAGCCTATTAACAGGCCATTTGGCTCAGAGGCAACAACCTCTGCCAAATACTTCACAGAAACTTCCAAAAACCACCACAGGGAAGCCACTGGCCTGTGCCGGTGTCATCAACCGCTCTGCTGTACTGGTGACATGTGGCCTCGCATTGTTTCTGACACTCTAGGAGATAAAAAGAGAGAAGATTCCCCTTTTTCATATTCTCCAGTGATGATTCTGGTAATGAATTTCTCAACTTTGTATTATAATCAGCATTTGAATTTGAGTTATTTGCACTATACAGTTGCTCCCTTATACTTTTTTTAAGCGAGAAAATATAAGAAGGACATGATTTATGTCTCCTATACTGTTTCTTCTATCACCTCTTCTCTATCCCTGCCGTACTGAGGTCTATCATTTTTGTCACTCAACATGAAAACTTAGGCTTACATCAACCAGTTTCTTTCTCAAGTACAAAATATCTATTCCATTTTCCCATACATTCCGGTCCTGTGCACTTTTTAACAATATGCACCGAGCCACAAAAATGTTGTTGATACAGGCTAGAAGAACTGAAACTAATTTTCAAAAATTAAGATGAAACCTCGCAAGTAGTCTATTTTATAAATCTTCTGAAGGTATACGGGGTGTTGCACTTCAAAGTGAAGAGAAGCACAGAAGAAAAGCATTACTTTCAAACATTGGTTCTTGCTGTTAAAAAAAAAAAAAATCAAGTTCAGTATATATTCTATTACTAGACTTGATGACATACTTAAAAGCTACATCTAATGTCATCGTTCTCAGCCTTTTCAAGTCTGTTTCCATGTCAGGAGCTTAATGAGCAGAAAACCAAACAAGAACTCCAAAGAAGATCAATGTCATTCAACAAAACCCTCTCCTTTTGCCTTTTTTTTTTTTTTAAAACATTGCATGCATTCTTGAGAAGACAATGATGACAGATTGAATGTCAAAGCCTTTTAAAAAAATTTCTAACCTTTTAATTTTGTTTTTTAACTTTTAAAAATAAGCATTACTACTTTCAGCTTATGCAATGTGAAAGCCAAAACCGTGTAATAAAAGGTACACTTTGCCTTCATCTGAAGTTAATTCAGAGACTATTATTTCTTCCACAGGTCTAATCATATTTTATTGTAAGAAATACCTTTCTTTATTATGTTAAGATAAACATTAAGGTGTTTTATTGTGGTAATTTCTTTGAGATAGAGAATACGGTGCTGACATGATCCCAGTCAAGTGCAGGAAGCCGTAACTCCGGAATTCCCTTCCCAGCATCACTCCCGGCTGCCATTTACTTTTGGAAAATCATTGCCCTAGTCTGAGGCTTGGGCTCCACTCATCTATAAAACATCTTCTTATCTTCAGGGCTGGTGCTGACGTGTGTCATACAAGCAAATGCTGATTAACAAAAACATAATTTAAAGTGTAAATTTCCAGTATGTTCTTTAGTCAACCTCACCCAGGACCCAGACCAGCAAATCTCTCTGCCACAGGCTTTCCCATCGACTTTCACAGATTTATGCACAAAATTAGATGCTTGGCTTAATCAGAGCAATACAAAGCTAAGCTAGATTTCGTCCACGGTGCGATTCCAGACCTAGTAGAGCTATAGCAGAGAGATCCCTGCAGAGAAATGATATCCATGTATTTTACGTTCCAAAAATCTTTTGAATGAGTTCAAGGGAAAGTTATGTGGGCTGAAAGCGTGCCGCTACGCTGTGCCACAGCCCAGAGCCTCCCAGATTAGCGCCCACTGAGCTGTCTCTAGAAAAGGAAGCTGAATAGCCGTGCTGTTGCTGCTACATTGCCTCCAGGACCTACACTAGTGCATGTCTCTGCCAGATCACTAATATTACTGCATGGCGTGATGTTGAAATGCTCCATAAATTACACTGATTTTACAGGAAACAGTAATTTCTTCTTACAGAATAAAGCTCATTGTATTATCAAAGAAAGGAATCATAGAATCATAGAATAGAATAGTTTGGGTTGGAAGGGACCTCTCAAGGCCATCTAGTCCAACCCCCCTGCCGTGGGCAGGGACATCTTCAACTAGATCAGGTTGCTCAGAGCCCCGTCCAGCCTGACCTGGAATGGTTCCAGGGATGGGGCATCCACCACCTCTCTGGGCAACCTGGGCCAGTGTTTCACCACCCTCAGCAGAAAACATTTCTTCCTTCTATCTAGTCTGAATCTACCCCCCTTTAGTTTAAAGCCATTCCCCCTTGGCCTGTCGCAACAGGCCCTGCTCAAAAGTTTGCCCCCATCTTTCTTATAAGCCCCCTTGAAGTACTGACAGGCTGCAAGAAGGTCTCCCCAAAGCCTTCTCCTCTCTAGGCTGAACAACCCCAACTCTCTCAGCCTTTCTTCACAGCAGAGGTGTTCTATGCCCCTGATCATTTTTGTGACCCTCCTCTGGACCCGCTCCAACAGGTCCGTGTCTTTCTTATGCTGAGGGCTCCAGAGCTGGACGCAGTTCTCCAGGGGGGGTCTCCCCAGAGCAGAGCAGAGGGGCAGAATCCCCTCCCTCGACCTGCTGGCCACGCTGCTTTGGATGCAGCCCAGGATACAATTGGCCTTCTGGGCTGCGAGCGCACATTGCCGGCTCATGTCCAGCTTTTCCTCCACCAGTCCCCCCAAGTCCTTCTCGGCAGGGCTGCTCTCCATCCCTTCATCCCCCAGCCTGGATTGATACTGGGGGTTGCCCCGACCCAGGGGCAGGACTTTGCACTTGGCCTTGTTGAACCTCATGGGGTTCACATGGGCCCACTTCTCCAGCTTGTCCAGGTCCCTCTGGATGGCATCCTGTCCCTCTGGTGTGTTGACTGCACTACGCAGCTTCGTGTCATCTGCAAACTTGCTGAGGGTGCACTCGATCCCACTGTCTATGTCACTGATGAAGATATTAAACAGTACCGGTCCCAGTACGGACCCTGCGGGACGCCACTCGTCACCAGTCTCCATCTGGACATTGAGCCGTTGACCACCACCCTCTGGATGCGACCATCCAACCAATTCCTCACCCACCGGACAGTCCACCCATCAAATCCCTACCTCTCCAGTTTAGAGAGAAGGATGTTGTGGGGGACCGTGGCAAAGGCCTTGCAGAGGTCCAGACAGACGACAACTGTGGCCCTTCCCGTGTCCACTGATGTAGTCACTCCATCATAGAAGGCCACTGGGTTGGTCAGGCAGGACTTGCCCTTGGTGAAGCCATGCTGGCTGTCTCGAATCCCCTCCCTGTCCTCCATGGGCCTTAGCAGAGCTTCCAGGAGGATCTGTTCCATGATCTTCCCAGGCACAGAGGTGAGACTGACTGGCCTGTCGTTCCCTGGGTCTTCCTTTTTTATGTTTTCAAAAATAGGGGTGATGTTTCCCCTTTTCCAGTCAGTGGGAACTTCACTGCACCGCCACGACTTCTCAAATATGATGGATAGTGGCTTAGCAACTTCATCTGCCAGTTCCTTCAGGACCCGCGGATGGATCTCACTGGGTCCCATGGACTTGTGCACCTTCAGGTGCCTTAGACGGTCTCGAACCTGAAGAAAACTCCATGGACAGCATCTACCACCTACCACTATGGAGAAACAACACAGAAACCCAATAGACTGTCCACTTCAATAGGGAGACTCTGATATTCTTTATATTAACACCTTTATCACTTAAGACACACAGATATGGGGACCAGAAGGCTTTTGGGGTTGCCTAACTACAACATGTATCTGCTGTCTGCCACCTAATACCTGTCCTTAAAAATTAACCTTCCGAGCAAACATGGATGAACCTCCATATGCTATTGAGAACGTAATATAATCAAAACAACAATTTGCTGCTTTTAAATAGAACCGATTTCTCAAGACTCGAGTCACAGTGGGAAACGGGATCCTAAGTTCTGAGTTGTTACAAGTCTGAGCAATTAAATCTCATACAAAAACACATTAATATATGGACTACAAGTTTCTGAGAACATGAAAGATTAATAACCCTGGTATTTAACATACTATTACAGCTACAGGCACAATGAACTTCCCCTGCGTCTGATATACTATTGGGTATTGCATTGCATGATACATATTCACAGCCTCAGGCTTTCCTATTAAAATAGAATATAAAAATTCCAGCTTTCTAAACCACTGGTCACTGCACTGACAGGTCAATCTGTCCAGTGGGGAGAGACATTTGGGTGATTTGTCGATACTCTAGATGTGAAAATGTATGCAAGCACAAACTGCTAATCTTTCAATTTTAAGTCTTCCTTCACCAACATAGAGACTGGAAAAAACCTAAACCAAACTCTAGTCAAACCATTCCTGTGTTAGAACTGATGTTAGCCATGAAATGTATGGCAGTCATATACATAAATCCACCATCAGAAATTATTTCTGCGAGTGGACTTCAGAAACTTGAGCTGATTTTGATGAGATGGACTGATGTGATATTTTTCTTGCAGAGCTCAAACAGCAACTTTTTCAAGCACCTCGGTTTAAATCCACAAAAGGAATTTATGTTTCAAAAACCCCAAAAATTAAAAAAAAAAAAATCACAGTAGACACACAAATGAAAAACTGCAATCTACACATCCACCCTCTCAGCTGCTACCAGGATTCCCCAGGCACCTCAAAGTTTTCCATTCTCTAATCACGTGAAATTTTGCTTTCAGGCACACCCAATTTTGGCAGGCCTGAGCAGTTTACCACCCTATCTTGCAGCTTAGTCTCACACTTGTATTCACAAGCCCTTCTTGAGGGCTTCATCTGAGGGGTTTGATCCAGATGGCACTCAGACCAGATTCCTTCACTTGTGGGGAGGGAGGCTTATGGGGAGTGAAGTAACTGGAGGTAGGGCTGCTTTGCCCCACTCGGTAGCTCCATTCAACAGGAGTTAAGTGGCACGCTTGCCTCAGATGTGGGAGATCTGGGTTAATTCTTGCTAGGATTCAGACCACCGTTTCTCCAAGAAAGTGTTCTATCAACAGCCGATCTGTTCATTTATAGCGGGAAGCTCTTGATCTCTCTTGTTGAAACTGATATACCTTGCAAGGAACATCAAAGGTCCATCCTGCAGACAGAAAGACTACACACACACACACAGAGCAGACGATCACCTGGGAGGAGGAAGATCTGCATTCCAGTCTTTGTCTCAGTTATCAACTCTTTTATCCAATGACTTTGGCATATATAACATCTGAATTTTTAGTGAAGATAATCGCCTCTGGTAAACCAGAATAAAGCTCCATATTTCCACAAGAGTCAGGGTTTAAAAACCTGTATTTCCCCAGCCTCCCCCTTCTGCATACCTTCAGGCATCTTCCCACAGGTAGAATGGAGGCCCTTGACAGCTGCCGTGAATTCCCTTATATCAGTAAGACATATAGAACACAACCGCTGCTACGCTGCTGTTATGGTTCCATGCAGCATTTCCTTGATTTCAATACCATTTTAAGGGCTATTTTTGAAACACGTATCAGAGTTTTCGTGGATTTAGCCACATGCCAAAGCTGTATATTCCGTCTCTTATAGCAGACTGTCGAAAACATGCAGCACTTGCTGCTGCAGGGAAATTTCACTTCACCAAATTAGTTCAGACACTTCTGAGTATCGGTGCTAGCGATTAACAATTAACCCTCTTCCCAGCAGACTTGGAAGTTGATTAACTACTGCATCCTTTATACAGGAAGGAAACAATTCAGTTAAAGAAACCTGAATAACCACAGTTTTAAGATTCTCCCAGAAGAAAATAACGCATTTATAGGAGCACAATTATTATAAGAGTTCTGAAAGGATTTCCCCTTATCTACTTCTTCAAAGAATATGTACTATATTCACAATATAAACCAATGTGGTTTACGTTTTATATTATACATTACAAGCATTTTCCTGCAGTAGTAAAATGAGTAAACCTGAAACTTTCAAAGTAATTTTATTGCTCATTTTATAGATTTTCCTAGCCCTTTGATGAGCTGCCATTCCAGAAGGCAATCTTAGCTTCATACCTTTGTTGCTACTACTCACGTCAACCACACCCATTTCCAGGTTGTCTGTGGGAACAGTATGCGCTGGGAATTAGCCAGGCATCTCCCATCAGTAATCCTCACAGCAGAATGCCAAATCCCATATAGGGTCACAGAGGTTTTCTTCAGCCCGTGCACTTCAGCACAAATGCCATTATGGAGAGAAACAAAATAGAACACGAATAAGATACAGCGACAGAAGCCACCAAGGAAATGGTATTCCAGAAAAACCAGGCTCACCAACGGCCATTTGTTAAGTAATCTGAAATAAAGATTGGCTTGCTTTATCTCATATAAATAAATAAATAAATAAAGCTTAAGCCAGGCTGTATCTAAGTGCCAGAAGAGCTAAACATCCTCCTCCTAGCAAAGCAGTAGCTGTAAGCATGTAAATTCTCTGCCGGTGTAAGCCTCTAATTTCCAATGGGTCAGATTCCAGTCGACTTCTTTAAAAACAAAAGACAGTCATACTATCATACCCGTCATACACTACTTTATTTCTAGACGGAGTAGAAACAGTTGGACTGGGAGCTGTTCCATAATCACCGTATGCAAAATATTCCCTCCCATGCAGAAAGCTCGTCTTTCACTGATGCCTACATCCTGCTCCAACCACAGTGTTGACATTAAGATTACTAATCAATAACGCTGCTAAGAGTAGCTGCGGAGCCATGAGGCGCTCCATGGAACATGTATTGCTCACTTCAGGCACAGGAGCAGCAGTGCTGAGGCTGACCAAAAAAATGTAAATCTTATACGCGGTCCTAATCAAAGCACCTGGCATGGCAAAGTACAAGAAGAGATCAAAAAAGCTATAACCAAGTAAACAGATGAAAATGGAAGATACTTGCCACAATCCACATAATTCCTATTACTGCCATTGTTTTGGGGAATAATCAAACGCTCAAGGTGCTCATAACAAAATCCGTTATTTAAATGCCCAGTTTCAAATGGAAATACGTAAGAACTATACTCCACAAAAGATTACCTAGAAACTTAGCTGCAAAGATTATTATTTTTCAGATTTTTTCTGCAGAACGATTCTGCAGCAGGCTACAGTCTGGTGGAGGACAACCCACTCACCTGCCTAGCTAATTTGACTGAATGCTATTAATACATTTCTTAACAGACTTTACACTATATTTCCATACAAATTTTATACAATTTTTTAATATATAGACACACACAGACATACACATTGTCATTTCTCTGGTAAAATAACTAGCACTAAAACATGATGACCCTGGTGGCATATGCCAAACGCTCTAGCTCAAATATCACCTTTACCTGATAAACTTCAGTGAAAATTAAAGACGACTTATGCTAATAGCTGGGACAAGGCCCAGACTAAGGCAGCACTTGAAATAAATTCTCTTTGCTTTTCCGTCATAACTAAGAAACAGGAACAACAGTTGAGGAGATGTACTGTGGCTGCTTTTAGCTATGTTGACTTAGAAGTGTATATACTGCCAAGTTTCAAGTTTCGTATCTTGCATATGTCCAGACGTGATTTAGCACATTATCAGGGCCGTCTTAACCATTGGAGCCTCCTCTATAGAAGCACTGCAGGAAAACAGTGTAGTGTAGTATTACGGAAGGCAAATCATTCCCTTTCCAGCTACAGTGGATTATTCTGAGAAACAGTCGTTTAATAAACTGATAACATTCCTCACAGCACAGAGAGCTCCTCTCAAAGCCAAAGACAATAGAAAAAATAAAGCACAAAGAAAAGTAATTTAACTGTGAATTGTATCATCAATGCATTACATGTCAGCACACACAGTAAGACAGTCCATGATCTTACCTAGTGGTGGTGGTGAACAGGCAAGGTTGTAAACATGGATTTAACTAGTTAAGAGTGCATTCTGCCACCTCGGAGCAGATCTCAATTCCCTTCATTCTTGGCAACTAAGTATACTAGCAAGGATTTCTTTTGCAATTACACATTCTTCTTAAAACAGTTGACTACATAATTACTTCACTATGGTGGTCAAACTACGCTGACAACTCACAAAGCCACATACAGAAGTATGTTTTTAACAAACATATACCTTCCACCTGTTTGGGTATTACCAGAGAAAAAGCGTTTTATATCCACACAGAAGAAATGAAACCCTCTGCAAGAAGAGTGATACAAATTGGACTTTCTCGTTATCACAGAAGCAATGCTGCATTCTTGGCAATATTAAAGAAGATGGAAAAAAATTTTTTAAAACCCCCAAACCCTAGAAATAACTAGAGGATTACATAATCTATGCTTCAAAAGATCAAAAGTCTTCAAGCGTACACCGAATTTCACAATTAAACATACTCAGGTAGGATATTAACACAATAAATAAAATTAGAAAAAAGCCATTTGGAAATACCATGCCAGTACAACAAGCCTATCAGCACTATTTATTTTCTTGAGTACGCACCCAGAGAAAGTCTGCAATATCCTGGCTTCTTACTTCGAAGAAGTCATGGTAGTCTCCTGTGGCCACCAGCCAGAGCAACCACCATGTTCTCATGGTTGTCTGTCAGTTTGAACTACAGGCACTAACTGCCCAGTTTCATGGTTTATAATAGCCATGTTACGATTTCCCTGACAAGCAACTGAAACGGACCCAGAGCGCATCCTTCCCAAGACCTCCAGGCCTTGAGGTCGACCCTAAAACCATTTTCGCTCCCTCATTTCTGAACGCTTAAGTCAGAGCTGTCCCCAGAAATAATGCAACGCTGCCCAAAGCAAAGAAAGGAAAGGAAATACTTTCTTCTCTTCCTGCACTGCCTAAAATTATCCTACGTGCATCTCTGTGACTATCAAGATTGTACACAATGCATTCACTCAGCCTTCAAAATCCCAGGATCTCTCTCTAATTGTACTTACTCTAGCATGGCAGTGGGATACAAAGAATGTTCATAAATAAATTCATGTGTCCAATGACATTTTCCGGTGTTTGGACAGCACAGGACATTTTTTCAAGACAGAACAACCCTTAAAACAACTTAAAGTGGTCCTGTTACTTTCTGATTCCCTGTACCTACTATCGTTATATTTCTGTATTGATTTTTCAGAATATCTGGCTTCAACACCTGACATCGGTTTAAAAAACCTGACCCATACCGTAACTCTTCAAGCATTTTCTATTGAATTAAGGCATCAGAAGAGTTGCTGTTTGCCCTGTGCATTTTTTAAAAGAAGTGAAAACACAGTCTTTTTCAAGCCAAGGGTAGTTTTGACATCCAGCTTTTTGGGAGGCAGTATTCCACCCTACAGCTGCAATTATTGAAGGCTTTAAAGGATTAAAGGCTTTAAATTTTGCAAGGAAGAGGTGGAAGCTAGCGATTTGAAAATCCCAAGAGCAGCTAGAATACAAAACATGCAAGAGGTTGAGGTTATCAACTGTTACTGCATGTCTAACACTCCAGAAAGCACTAGTCACTTTTAAAAATTGCTTTATTGAAAATGCAAAAGAGAAGTGAAATGGCCCCAAAAGCCACGCCCTCCCTGAAAGTCAAAGAGATGAAATGCTACAGGTTAGTCACGCTGCCTCGCCAAGGGTGAGCAAGTTGGTTACTTTCATTTGCTTTTCTTTTCCCAGGTGGGTCACGCCAATGGCGAGCCAAGTGGAAGGTGGGTAAGATTGGAAAAGCTATGTCGAATGGCGCAAGGCTCTGGCACGAAGTTTTGCCTGCCGTACACGACTAATAACATAGTCTTTGGATTTATACACTGCCAAGTCATCAGGGACCTACAGTAACATGAAGTTTAGGTTCCGCAGTCTCTCTCTCAGTTCTGTCCTCTTCCTCCTTCAACCCTGTGGTTGACTGACCGCAGACAGCAATTTAAACATTCACCAGCCAAGACTTGCTCTCTCCCCGCCTCAGTGGGATGGGAGAGAGAATTGGAAGAGAAAAAGTGAGAAAAACCTTGTGGGTCGAGATAAAGGCAGTTTAATAAGTGGTGCAGAGGCAATCGCTCACCCCTTCCACCAGCAGACCAATGCCCAGCCACTCCCTGAGCAACAGCTACCTTGAAAAGACTACCACCACCCCCTCCCCCCCCAGTTTTTATTGCTGAACATGGACATTATATGGGATGGAAAATCCCTTTGGCCAGTTGGGGCCAGCTGTCCGGCTGTGTGCCCTCCCAGGCTCTTGCCCCCACCCCAGCCCACTCGCTGGGGGGGACAGAGTGAGTAACAGAGAAGGCCTTGATGCTGTACAAGCACTGTTCAGCAATAGCCAAAACATGGGTGTGTTATCAAGTGTTTTAATCCCAAATATAAAACAGAGCACCACATGGGCTGCTATGAAGAAAATTAACTCAATCCCAGCCAGACCCAGTACAAACCCCCACGAGCAAGCTCCTGTAGGAGTGTCAGCATATAAACGATTCCTTCCAACAACAACTCAAAAATGACAACGCGATCACCGAACGACAGAACGGTTGAGGTTGGCAGGGGTCATCCTGTCCAACTCCCCTGCCCGACCAGGGCACCCAGAGCCAGTTGTCCAGGAACGTGTCTAGACAGTTTGTGAGTGTCTCTAAGGAGGGAGACTGCACAGCCTCCCCGGGCAACCCATGCCAGTGCTCAGCCGATGCAGAAAAACAAATTCTGATGCAGACAAACAAATTTGGGTAGTTGCATATCTTACATAACACAGAAAAAATGCAATGCATTAAAATATTTGATGTGACCTCTGCTACACTGTTTATCTTTCGGCATAAATAACAAAAGGTCAGAAACCTCTCTCTATCAAATATCCACGACTAAAGACTGTCCTTTTTAAAGCATGCCCTGCTAGACTGGTGGGCTCACTAGTTTTTAACAGGGAAAAATAAGTCCTGTAGCAATGAAGTATGTCAGCAAAGGCCTTTTCTTCTTCTCCTGTTAATTCTTAGTGAAATATTTTTCTATACCTCTGAAATCTGGCTTTGAACTACAGCAAACAATTCTTTCCCATCAGACAGCAACCTATTTGTCAAATCACTAGGGCGTTGCTAAAGTCAATGTTGGTCAGGAAAGGGAGTAAAGTCTACCTCAGCATTCTCTGAGGACATGCACAATAGCTGAGGTATTGCTCTAAGTGAACTGAGATTCTGAATCCTGGCAAGTAGGTGGAACGTATAAATCTTAACATGTCATGAGAGTTTATAAAAAAATCCTACAGTCACAACCAGGAATGATTACAGTTGGCAAGTATCACTGAGGAGGGAGACATGGTGGTGAAACGCATACAAACAGACTCACAATAAAAACAAATGAGCAGCAAACACAACAACAACGATCATCTACCTTCAGTATTCACACTGCTCCACACCCTAGCCAAGATGTGCAAGTCTAATCAAAGTTATTACTTGGAGAAGCACAAAAGCTCACAAGCTAGTATAACGATAAATTCAAACTGCATCAGCCTAGAATATGGACCAATGTGTCATTTCTCCTTCTTGATAGACGCCCAGATATACACCCCTTGCCGATCATCGCTCTCTACAACTACCTGAAAGGAGGTTGTAGCGAGGTGGGGGTCGGTCTCTTCTCCCAAGTAACAAGCGATAGGACAAGAGGAAACGGCCTCAAGTTGCGCCAGGGGAGGTTTAGATTGGATGTGAGGAAAAATATCTTCACTGAAAGAGTGGTTAAACATTGGAAGAGGCTGCCCAGGGAAGTGGTGGAGTCCCCATCCCTGGAGGTATTTAAAAGATGAGTAGATGAGGCACTTAGGGACATGGTTTAGTGGGTGGTGGTGTAGGGTCGACAGTTGGACTCGATAATCTTAGAGGTCTTTTCCAACCTCAATGATTCTATGATTCTATGATCCCAGCCTACCAAACACCGTGATCATTGACACTACTGCCCTGTGGCACCCTCGAGCTACAAGCATGCAAGTCACAGAAGGTGAATTCACTGGTGACTCTGAGCAGGTATCTCTTACTCAAGCTCATGTTTTCAGCTCCAGAAGTTTCCAGTTCAGGTCTAATGGCACCATTCAAGATGGCAGCTGCTATACTAACACAAACCGGTTGTATTTTGATTCTCTGCAAGACAAATCCATAAATAATAGAAACGGATCTCTTCATTAGTTTGAAAATATAATCTGCTTAGTTCCTCAGAACGCAGGAAGTACTTGCACTTTCTTACAGCCAAATAAGCTATTGCCCAAACCATGACAAAACAAAAAGGACCGTATAACATGATCATAACTGATTACCTTGGACATGAGGAAGATAGCGGGGATAACACAAATGAAATAGCTACATATAAACAGATATTCTGTTTATGAAAAGTATTCCACTCCATCATGTTTCACGTTAGCTACCCTACAATCGCAAGTCCTTATCAAGATGATGCTGTGTTGAGTACATACGCTACATATCCAGAGATTAAGATAGTATAGTAGTCTCAGGAAGTGTTATTAGCTGAAAGTCCTCATACCCAATACATTCAAAAAGCTGGTTATTTGCAGTATCGGGGGAGGAAAAATAGAGAACTGTTGTGAGCCTGAACGCCAGATGCCCTGAATCCCAGTTTGATTTAGCACAGAATTCATGGTGCCTGGAGGCATTCAAGGTAGGCAATGATAGGCCTTAATCTCTGCCTCTAAAAGAAAAAAAAAGCCATGCAGATTTTAGTTAAATTAGCAGGCTGGTTCAAACAAAAACTTATTACTTCAAGTATCTTACAGTACCTGTATTACAGCGTACAGTTCAAACGACACTCTCAGCCCTATACACAATTCTGTCCGAAAAGGTATGCATCCGTTCCGCACACCGAATCTCTCATCTCCTATAACTAGTGAAGTAGAAATCCTACCTCACTTGACACATCTTTCTTCTTGTCTAATTATACTGTAATTATTAACTTCATTTTGTTTCTTCACAGAAAAAGAGATATTTTCAAGTCTGTGCAGATTAGCTGTAAATCTGCAGGTCTTCTGTACCTCGTTAATATTTTTAAACACCTATTTTAAGTTTTTCTACGCTAGACACAATTTGTGGCAGTGTAAATTCTTTTTAGCCATAGTCTCGTATATCTGGTAATCTCTCCAAATGTGACATTCATTACAGGGAGGGAAAGGAAAGACGGGAATTTTGTTTCTGAATAGGATTACTTTGAACCTGGATCATTTCGACAAACCAGCTTGCAAAAGAACTGTACTGAATCAACAGAGCAGAGGCAGGTGGGGACCACAAAATAGCTTCAGGTATGTGTACACACCCTCTCTCCCACAAATCTCGCTGGCATAGGGGTGTTGCTAGCAGAGTCTGGCCAGACCACTCTGACTACCAGAAGGTTTAGTACCGAGAAAGTACAGAAACGATAACGTTACTGGATGGGGGTAGGCTGAAAGGGAAGAAGTAGTGAAACAACGTAATCAGCATTTCCTCTAAACAGGGCTGCTTTGGGGTTTTTTGTGTATCCTGACACAATTTACTGCTCCTCATTCCCTTTGGCCAGCTGTCCTCCAGGGACAGCAGCCAGTGCTGTATTTCTCCCTTTTTCCTCTAATACAAATGAAGCCAAATAGTCGATTCTGAAATGTTATAAAGAAAGAGGTAAGCAAGTCCTCCTGAACCTAACACTGATACTCTTTTAAAGCCTAACACCACTTTATTATCCTTTTCAGTTTTGATCTAATGAATGAGAGTTTTCAAATCCTGTTCTGCTGTTTAACAATAACTCCTGTAAAACTGCAGTACATACCTCAATGCAAAGCCTTATACTTCGTTTGATTTGTGTTTTGGTAATAATACACACATATTAAAGCAATAAATCCCTCAGATTTATTTTTTTAAAGCAAAATAACTTGATATGAAACGTAATTATTAAAGCACAGAGTATTTATTTGTGGCATCTAATCAGAGAAAATTCCTTATTAAAAAGCAAAAAAAAAAACCAACCCCAAACCCCCTCAGACTAGATTAAATCCAACAGTCATTCATTAAACAAATGATATTATCTGAATGCAGCTGCCCAGTGACAAGTAGTCACTACCGTAGCTTCAGCGAGGTGCTATTGGAAGATCACTATTCAAACAGTTATTAGCAAGTACTGGCCTAAATGCAGGTTATCGCCTGTTAGATGAGACAACAGAAGCAAGTTTTCCGTAAGATGACAGGCTGACATGGGAGACGGAGGTACGAAGCAGGGGAGAGTGCTGAGCATCCTTGGTAGAAGTTCCCAAGGGAGAAAGGACTGTCCAAAAAACCAAACCACGACCACCAAAAATCTCAGGAAGGCTCCTTCCTGAAACTGCAAACTGCAATAATCTTTCCCTTCTGTGCTGTGAATTTTCAATTTTATCAGACTGGACTGGTATCGGGCAGTGTTGTAATAATCTTAAAATAATTAAGAGGAACAGAATGCAGCCCAAGGCTGAAATTAGCATCCAGAACTAGCTTTGCACAGAGAGATTCCCCAGCCCTTACAACCATATGGTGTTTTAATAACTGACATCCCAGAGGAACAGCTGCTGTGCCAGTATCTCTCACCTCTAGCTTGTTCGGACAAACTGCTTTCTTGACTGCTGTAGAATCCATGCTGTTGCTTTTCTGTTTTTAATATACTTGAAAATAATTTTTATATGTTTATATAAACATTCTCTAATTTGATTCTACAAACCATGTAAGGCATATGAGATACCATTACCCTGAACTTGCACCCGACAAGTGGAATTTTAAATTGACAGGTACCAAAAAGAGACTAAGAAAGGGTCATGTCTTCAGGTATACCATGTAAAATAAAATTCACCATTTACTCTACAGTCCCAGTGCGCTAGTGTCTGGAAACCAGTCTGCTCTCTGACAGTATCAAAGAGGGAAGAACCACTGTAATCTTTTTAAAACGTTTGACTTGTAGGCTTAGTTTTAAAGGATGGATACAGGACCTGCTCTTTGGGCAGACTCAAATTTTGGAGCAGCCACATGACCCTGGATAGCTGAGATCAAGCATCTGACAACGCTCTCTGTCCTGCCACCCTTGGATGAAATGCCAATTAGAGGATTATCCTACACAGTCCCACAACCACAAAGAGCTGGAAACTACAGAAACGACTGTAATGATGAGTCTAAGGAAGAGGTTACGTTACTTGAGCCAGGCACAATAGACGGAGACAGTGGACTTCAAAGAAAAACGATGTCCCCCGCCAGAGAACAGTGCCGGGACCTGAACACCCACCTGACGCTCCGCAGCCACGAAGCTATGAGCTAAGGGAAACGTGGCCATAAAAACTATAGCCAAAATGGATTTTCCTAGTTACCAGTTGAAAGAAGGAACATCAACACTTGAAGCTCACATCTAACAAGTACTCCTTATGTAGGCACCAAAACTCTTTGTATCTGGCCTTAAATGAAGTTTTAAGTCTAAGGCAAAAACAGGACCCGCAAACAAGGTTTTAAGCACAGAGGGGATACACATAATGCTCACCGCGTTAGCTAGCTCAGCGATACAAGGTACGTATGCCTGTATTTCCCTCTATTTCATAAGCTTTTAGCTCCATTTCTGCGTATTAAGTTGAGCTCTGAATTAGTGCAATTTGCCACAACAGGTTTATTCACATCGAGACAAAGCTGGGGCAGCATTTTTCAAAAAAAGGATTAGATGACTGTAACTACTACCATCTGCGCTTATGCATGTTTAGACTCTGAGAAAGGTAATCACCACACTTCAGGGCATGATCTGCAGGGGTCAGAAAGATAATCTTACGCCCATCTTTCTGTTTTTGACATTGCCCAATTGGGTAGGTGCATAATAGAGGATATTAGTCTTCCCTGAAGCATTAGTTATTCATCACTGCCAGAGGCAGCTTTACAGATCTAAGATTATGAGCCAGTCTAGTATGGCAACCTGCTCTTTCAAACTCTGAAATGCACTCCGCAGTCCAGAGCTCGAACACCACATTGTATTTCAGATACAAATAAAAGATAATCTACGAGCACGCCACAAGATTTCATGGAGCAATTTTGGAAGGGGTTGTTATTATACCAAGGGCCTACAGACCACTAAAGATAGCGAGTATTTTATGGAGGTTTTTTTGTTTGTTAAATTTCCATTTAAATAACAGACAGAAATTACAGTATCTTGCATCTAAACCTAGGGCAAATATATAGATACAAATCAAGCATCGCTCCTACAGCTGGTGTTAGTTTTCAATCTATATAACCCAAGATAGGCCTAAGGATTTCAGTCTTAGCTTCTCTATCATTTGGAAACACCAGTGTAATCTTCCTAGGCTACGGGGAAGGTAGACACATTTCTCTATAGAGACACAACAAGGCCACTTTGACTGACATAGGAAAGAAAACGGTTTTCACAGACACACTAATTTACGAGCAAAACAAACGAAGAGTGTGAAAACAAATATATTTCAAAATTTTGAATAAGCAGTAAGTTCAATCTATTTATACATCTGATTTTTCACCTACTTATCGGAAGCATCTCCTCCCATTTTGCTTATCAGCATGTACTCTTATTTTAAAAAGTGAAGGATAAAGACTTCTTTCCATGAAGCTAGCCAGCAGATACATTCTGCAGGATGGAGTGGACCTTCCTCTGGCTTGAGAGCTGCCAGTGGAAACACCCCCTTGGCCCCCGCCAGCCGTCCCCGCGGGAGCAGCAATCTCCTCCTTTCCCCAGCTCAGATGGTCACCTCAGAGATGATGATCCGATTGATCTGTAAGTCATTACGGTTCAGACGAGTTGGGTTAGCTTAAACACTTAAACAACAGGTCTTGGCCAACCCAGCACATTTAGATTGCAAGGGCGTAGGGAACGTTTACAAAATGCAGCTCTGCCATTAGATCTGAGAGTCCACAATTCTCCAGCAAGAGCACCGAGGGCAGGATGGGGTTCGACCAGCAGCGAACGTGTCACATGTACAAACTTCAAACTAACTTTTGTGACCGGTAGTGAGGTCCCAGTCCACAGTACCCTGACTTTACGTAACTCACTGATTAATAAACAGCACTGCTACCGTACAATGCTTTTTTTTCCCTCTTATCTCAGATAAGAGAAAGAGAAAGCTGGACTACCCGACACTGAAAATAACTTCTTCTAGACATGCTGTAGGGTTTACAGAAACTTTCAAGTGGAAACCTTCATCCCGGACTTCCCCAGCACCCCACCTGACTTATCGCCATCTTTAATAGGAGAGAATTCCACCTTCCATATGTCCTACAGTTACATGGTTAGACCGAAACATGGGGAAGCTCCGTGTGCTTGAGTTTCTTGGGGTGAAACTGGCACCCTTAATAACACTATCATTGCAGTGCTGTTTGCACTGAGAATTCTTTACAAACTGATCAATTTTCACAGCAATTCACGGAAATAGAAAAGTCATCATTATTCCCACTAATGAGACAAGAAATAGGTAGAAAGAAGATAAATGACTTGTCTAGAACCATTCAGCAAGTCAGAATATAGCTAAAGCCTAGTCCTTTTAACAGAGACACATGTTCTAATCCTTTACTGCGCATTTCCAGATCTGTAAAGTGATAACAATGGGTTTTGTTAGTTTATTTCAAGCAGGTTTCACACAACAGTTCAGATTTGTTTAAATATCAAAGCCAAATCTAGACAAAAACCACCAAATGAACGCCATTTTACCCTCATTTGGTTCCTCGCCAAAGCCTGTAGTTCAAACCGGGTACATCAAAAAGCCCCAAGCTTCAGGCAAGAAATCCCAATCCGGTTTTGTTGGCATAGCTAGAGTGGTGCTGTTTCAATGTGAAAACGGATCGTAGCTCGTGCCTTGCGTTCTGGCTTCTCACGGGCACTAGGTTCTGAGTGAGAAAAACGACAAATGCAAACAGTTACACTGAGCCTTCGTTTCAGCAGTTGGCACTCGGAATAACCAGCCCGGTAATCAGATGTCTGCTGAAAGCACACGCAAAGCCTAGAAGATGAAGCCTCTTATTTAGACTAAAAGATTCTCACAGCAATCAATGGAAAAATAACTGCCAACAACACAGGCACCATACAATACAACTCAATCCTTAAGGAAAGCTGCAGTCTGAAATGCCTTCTGAAGTTTATTGGCGTGGCACTCTCGTACGTCACCGCTTCTGAACTGTTAGGCATGCACCTCATCCAGAAGTCCTTTGAGTCACACACATGAATAACCGAAGCATCCCCTTCCTTTGAATCTACAAAATCCAGCTACAGGATATGAAGAAAGAAAATATTGAGGAATTTAAACTTAAAAAAAAGAAGGGGAATTTTCTGAAGTATCAGAACTCATGCAGCAAACTTGAAGATAGAGGACTTTTGTTCTAAAGTACCCCTCAAGCCAGTAAGGCAGGGGGGATGTGGCGGTTTTTTGGCGTAGCTTAGGGCCCGTTTGGACTGAGAAATGACAGACAGCCCTGGAAAATTCTTCACCCTTCAACTACCGCGCTCTCCTTGAGAGACATTAAGCACCCTTAATATGTAAGGTGTTGTCATTCTCTTTCTCTCTCCTCTGCTACCGAGTTCCTTACCTGCTGCCTGCACTGGAAGTGTCTGGCAGGGATGGGTAAGATGCATTGTACGCACGGGTAAGATGCACGCGCCACAGTCTTGGTGACTTCTGTTTTGTAACCTAAGTTTGCAACTCCCGATTTCAGACAGGGCTCTCCTACGTAATCGACACAACTTGTATAAACAGTGTAAAAGGAAACGTTCCCTATCTCTTCTCCCACAACTGAAGCTTGGGCAAGTGGAAAACAAGGCAGGAAGAGATCGTGATAAATTGACTGCGTAGCATGAATCAACCTATGAGTTAGCAAGGTGCAGGTGTCTCTTCTATAGAGTTCCCAAGGGTGCAGGAAAAGGTGCCCATTCTTGTAACACAGATTCTTTCCCCTGCAGCACCTTGCCCTTGCCAATTGCACGCCTCCCCGACAAAGAGACCATATCTACCCTCACCTTGGCTACGCTCTCCCTCTTTCCTTTCTGCCAGATAAAGCATCCAGCACCTGGTGCCAGCCAGGGGATGGAGTTCATCAGACGTGTTTTGAGGATCAACACACGGGATTCATCCTATATAAGCTGACTACAGGATTTACCGGACTCCTGACAGTTAACATCGCACCGCCAGAATGCCAGATGTCAAGCGTTGGAGATACGGCTCTGACAAAACCAGGCTAAGGCAAAAGGCCCTAAGATTACCTGCTCTGGAAGGGATGTCACTGAAAGGATGTGACTGGCCGTGAACAGAATGCTGCAATTATGACGCTGGGAAATGCTAATTGACTTAAAGCAAGTAACGCATGACGAGAAGAAGGAAAAACTCTCATCAGCAACACTGGGAGCTAAGTCAGTTGTGGATTGACTAGAAAGGCAAAAGCGTTACTGTGCAAAGACTGATGAATCACCAAGCCGTGCCCGCTGTAACAAACAGGACAACTCCCTTCACCCATGCTATAAAACATCCATCTACAATTACCTCTGGAATTCACCTGCAGGACTGTACTGCTGGTACGTGGCCTGGCCACGCTCAGCCGGGGTACCGACTGGCGCTGGCGATGCGAGGCAGATCATAGAATCATAGAATCATAGAATCATTAAGGTTGGAAAAGACCTCCAAGATCATCGAGTCCAACCATCGACCCAACACCCCCGTGTCCACTAAACCATGTCCCTAAGCGCCGCATCTACACGTCTTTTAAACACCTCCAGGGATGGGGACTCCACCACTTCCCTGGGCAGCCTGTTCCAATGTTTCACCACTCTTTCAGTAAAGACATTTTTCCTCACGTCCAATCTAAACCTCCCCTGGCGCAACTTGAGGCCGTTTCCTCTCGTCCTATCGCTTGTTACTTGGGAGAAGAGACCGACCCCCACCTCGCTACAACCTCCTTTCAGGTGGTTGTAGAGAGCGATGAGGTCTCCCCTCAGCCTCCTTTTCTCCAGGCTGAACAACCCCAGTTCCCTCAGCTGCTCCTCATCAGACTTGTGCTCCAGACCAGATGCACCAAAATGAGGACGCGCTCTTTCAGCTTTGAATTCTCTTTCTCCGAGTTGGTGTATGGTTCTCAAATGCGAGGGAGGACTTTATTCGTTGTCATCGTAAACCTTTAATTTTTTGTCCTTTTCTCATCTGAGGAGAGGCAGAAGGGGGTGCTGCAACCAGGGGGTTCATAGTTACGGAGGAAGTTTGAAAACTTTAACCTTGGAGGTTCAAAACCAACCTGAGAAACAGCGATCTCAGCATTTAATATTTTATTATTTTAAACAAAAACATGTTTATTGAGGGAGGGAAACTTGACTCATTATCTGAGCATCTGGGATTACCAGTACTGTATTTATGAAAGAGGTTGCAGCACATGGCTCTCTGCAATTGCTCTCATCTCTGCATCTGCGGTTCCAGGCTCTACCCGCATTACCCTCTGACAGACGGGAAATCATATGAACCTATTTTCCTGAGATTGCCCTTAGGAATCAACCAGCTGAGTCTTGCAAACCAGTTCTATCTGCGTGAACCGCGTACACTCATCAACCCTGGGACTGTTTTTATTAACCGTATTACCAGAGCACCCATAGGCCTTGCACGGAACCAGGCCCTCGGTGCCCTCGATACCACGCAAACACTTCTGGTTGCTGTTCCGAGGAGTTTACAGCCTAATTCGACGCAGGAATATGCATTCGTGTGTAGGAAATAGGTACTAGAAGCCCGTGCCCGTTCTCAGGAGAAATGCCATGCAAAGGGCAGCACTTCCACAACCCGCCAGCGTGAGCCCAGCACCTGCTTCTGTACTTTCATGGTGGGTGGCTGTTACTTACTTGTATTTGCTTCATTATGTACGTATTAATGTTTTGTTATTTTCTACGGTGAAGCCTAACGCACCTACTTTAAAAAGAGTGAAAAGTTTGCTGACATACCTGTGAAAAATGAAGAGCAATTTTTTTTTTTTTTACAGCTCTATAATCATCCAGAGCAATGTTGCAATAACCGCAGTTTTACGACATACCTATAAAAGACGGTTTATATTTTGGATCTGAAGCACTGGACGCTGAACACCCAGGGCTTCTCACAGCCTCGCTCTTTCCGCCAGTGTCACTGCTCAGTCTCCCTAAACCAGGAGATTTCATCTCCCGCTCCCAGCTAACGGCGGGGCTGGGGGACGCCGGGCTCGGCACCCACCCGGGGAGGGCGGCGCCGAGAGGCACCGGCAGCCAGGAGCGGCACCGGCAGCCAGGAGCCGGCCCGGCTGCGCCTCGGCCCGGCAACGGCCGCCCGCCCCCCGCCCTTCCCGCCTCTCACCCCGCGGCGGGCACGACGCCCTGAGGGGAGGCGAAGGCGGCGCCGCGCCCCGGCAGCCGTGCTCCGCGGGCCCCTTCCCCTCCTCGCCCCCCGGCGGCTCCCGCTGCCCGCCGGGGGGGGACGGGGGACACTCACCCTCTGCGCCGGCGGTCCCCGGGGGCGGCGCGGGCTTGGCGTGAGGCGGCGGCCGGTCCGGGACGGCGGTGGCAGCGCCCCTGGCTCCGCGGGAGGCGGGCGGTGCCGGCTGCCCGGCGGAGGTGGGGCCGGGGCGGGGAGCGAGCGGCTCGGACACCCCCGCGCCCGCGCCCGCCCCCCGGGCGGCGCCGCGGAGCCCCGCCGGGCGGCCTTCCCCCCCCCCCCCCCCCCCCCCCCCGCGGGCCGCGGGGCTGATGCGGCCTTCCCGGGGCAGCGGCCGGCCCCGGCACCTGCGGGGAGGGCGGCGGTTCCCCACTTTGGCGGAAGGGGCTCCTGGCCCCGGCCGCTGCGGGGAGGGCCCGGCCGCGGGAGGGCCCGGCCGCGGGGCTCCGCACCGGGGGCCCCAGCCCGGCAGGGTCCGGCGGCTTGCGGGGCCACGGCGGGGAAAACCCGGGCGTTAGCGACCCCCCCGCCTTTTAAGGCACGTCGTAAAGCAGGTAGTGAAGTTGGTGTATTACAGGGCGCTTGGCTGTAAGGTGGGAGTTTTCGAACGAGGCGTGCAGTCAGCCGAGGAGCTCGGGCTGCGCGTTCCTCGCCCTGCATCAGCTTCGCAGCGCTGAAGGTGTTGGGCGGCTGCACCCGGGAGATCGTGAATCACGGAGCACCGTTTTCACGCCAGCGCGGGGCTGGTGAAGGAGGTCTGACGGCCCGGGAGCCTGCAGGAGTGAAGGCGCGCTGCCAGCGCTACCCCGAGGAACGGGCTGGACATCGGGCAGCTCCCGAAACCACCCTCACCCGCCGGGACGCTGCGGGTGCCCCCCTGGGCATCGAGGTCGCCCCCCAAGGGCCGCTGCCGCAGGGCTGGCCGACGGGGCGAGGCAGCGGTCCCGACTCGGGGATCCAGCACCGAAGTACGAGCTGGTAAAGTACGACCGTCGGGCATCTTAAGCCAAAACTACTGACTAAATACAGTCTCCGTTGAGTTCAGCTCTGCTGGAAGATAAATTTAAAGCATGCGAGTTTTAGCTAATTGGTATTTTCATCAATAGCAATAGACGGGCAGCGAGGATTTTTCTAGGGATGCAAAGCCCTACCCTTTGCTTTTCACTGTACTCTTGTGCAAGCTGAATCTTGGAAATGGATACAATGATTTGCGTTGTTTTGATAGTTAATTAACTGATGCAATCCAACACTCTGAAAATGAAATTGTAGGGATACACTTGCAAACAGCCTGCTCTATAATTGAGTTCATCCTCCAGGCACAAGCTTTATCTAGGAGATCTTAATGGGTGCATCTTTTTGACTCATGGAAAAAGCTCTGCGGCGCGGCACCATACGGCGTTTGCCTCCGTCTGCAGGACTAGTGGGGAATGCTCGGGAGTCCCGGCTGCTCTCCCTAATATAAACCATCTACAGCGGAGAGCCTCTCCGTCCCCGACGGAGCCGAAGCTCTTCATTCCGCATGCAGTAGCATAATCAAAAGTTCATTCTGATTTAGAAATAATTGACTCCCACTTTGAACAGACTCATTTCTAAGTCTGCTAGGACAGTCGTCTGCCCTGCTGAACATACTGGGTTCATCATCATGATTGTATTAGTACATCGATGTAGTTGGTGCATCCTAAACGCTTAGTTGCTCGGTGGCATTTACGTAGCTCTCGGAGACCTGTACTTGCCCCCCGTGTCCGTCGGCCACCCATCACCCGCAAGAACGCTGACAGAGCCTGGCTGCAAGTGGCTTCCAATGCTTCTGGGTTCCTAGCAGGCCCCAAGTGAAAGCCGCATGAGCATACGTAAGTAATGATGCAAAACCACATAATCCTCATTAGAGATCTACTCAGCAGCAAAAACAGAGCATTTCTACAGAAATTCTGGAGCATCAGCAATTTGCGTAGCTGAGTGGAAAAGTAACAATGTAATTGAGACATGCTCGGAGTAATAATTACTGAAAATAAGCCGTTTAATAAAGCTCCCGAGTATGACTTAAGGGAGGTGGCAAGGACACAAGAACTTTTACTCCATTACACTGTATATATAAAGTGAGTGTAACAGTCCTATAAAAATGGAAATGCATGCAGAGGGTAAGAGTCTCCCCGTCACCCTCCAGGCTACTGAAAAAGAATAGGAAGAAGGAAGATTTCCATGGAGAGGTAGTAGAGAAGGTGCAATTATTTATCCCCCCCAAAAAAAAAAGTTTCCTGTGCTCATTTCCCAGCGAGTCATCCAAGCCTTCTAATTACTTTCTACACTTTTAGAGGAAAAGCTAAAATCCAGTGGACTCCAGCACGCTCTCAAGCGTGGTCCCATTGAACGGGTCACTCCTGCACGCCACGGGCACGGGCAGAGCGCCCCTGTAACAGAGATGCTGTACGTAACGTGTCACACAACACGCACACCGCAAAGTTTAGTTCAATTTTATTTTCCACTGTAACGGTTTTCGAATGATACATCATGCAGTCTGCCAGTGTATCCATCCATCTCTGATAGAATTTTACAACGAAGATAAAAGACTTATCTCCATGGGATGGGGGAAGGAGGGTTCAGGTCTGCTATCAAGAGTTTAATACATTTCAGCATCGTTTGATGCAATGGCAAAAAAATTTCCCCTTGTTACCAGCAAAACGTGTCCACAATTTATTTTTTTCCTAAATTGAACACTACTGTAAAGATACATAGAGCCCAGAGAATACACATCTGCAGTACACGTTACACACTTTACAAACTAGACATGTATAATTCTACAGAATGCCTCAGCCCCCGTGGTTCTCCCACAACGAAAAGTGTTTCAATGGCCAAGACTGTGAGAGCGAGAGAGGGACTGGTGGAGCGGTGTTCCATCCGGCGCAGCGGGTGCTCCCCAGCGCACTTCGCAGTTCGTACAGGCACAGTGAAGACGAAAAATCAAAGCAAGGGCAGATTAAGATTATCCTGCCAATTTATTTTTGGATTCCTTCCATTTCCGATTGAGATGCACTTCATTCGTGTTTGCACAAAAGTCTATCTTCTCCAATAACAGAAGTTTGATTAGGCCTCCTTTTCCTTTTGGACCTGCATGACCATTTGGTTTAAATACCCATTTATTCAAATGAAACAACGTTCAGCTTAAAAGTCTTTATTCTGTTTATTTCCAAGCCTTAGTTATCAAAATTTCAGGCAAATGTGCATCTTAGTCCATTAGGCTTTATAAAATGAAATTTAAACTCATAAGGTTCTGTAGGCAGAAATTATTGTAGTAAAGTTTTTTTGCAACTCATTTTTTGGTTTTCAATACAGTCAGGATAATCCGCTCTCACCCTTGTTGAGTTAAATACAAACTTAAAAATGCATCAGCCAAGATCTTTCCAGGTTTAAAACTTTCCTTGCTTTCGAGAAAACAAGTCGATGAAACGTGAACTCAAGGACAAACACAAGATATTTGAACAGATCATTAAGAGAAGCTCAAGTGAGCAGGAAATACTTTTTAATTACCAGCAAAAAGGACAATATGCACTTTCGTTCCATCTGAAGTACGTTCTCCATTTGTGAACAGTATTGCCACCAAAAGTTGTCCCACGCATGACATTTTAGATGTGAAATTTAGTTTGCGCTATACAAATCACAACTTTAAAGTTAGCCTGGAATACATATAACACAACGTCCAAAGAGCAAAGAAAGGAAGATAGCGTCAAGTAATGGAGATAGCGGGAGACAGGTTTTGATCTCTGCAGAGCAGATGTGTGGTTTTCATTTCCATATATAAAATGTGTAAGACTTAAAAATGGTACAAAAGTTGAATATACAATACGCAATACAAACTTAAGTTGCCTAATTAAAAGAGGCTTACAAAACAAGAATCCATCTATAAGCAGAGTAAGTTCAACTGACAGAATTAATCATTTCCAATCGAGTAAATATCTTCTGTACTTCTTTTTGAGGATTTTAGCCTAAGGCATCTTTTCAGCGTTTCAGTTACAGAAAGCCCTCCTACAGTCTTGACGTAAAAGTTAACTTGGAGAAACTTACATTGTTTTAGCTAGGTGAACTGACTGGCTGATCAGCACCAGCACAATTAAGAGATGTCAAAGCTAACTTATTACTCAAGCTGAAGAAAGCCGCCTAAACTGCCGGACATAACTAATGGTGACGGTGCGAGGAACTTCATACAGTTTTTTTAAGCTAATGCTGCATCTACAATATCCTTCCATAACCCAACTTTGAATTCGAGAGACAGAACAAAAGTTTTGCTACAATACAAAATCTTTGACAGCCATTAAGTGTGGTATCTTTTCCAAGACAGCTGTTTTAGAACCAAAACAAGAGGATCGTTAGTTCATAGTAGAAATTTCAGCTCTGGACAGCTGATAAGAGAGCACAGAGTAGTTCTGAATTAGTAATTTTATTAAAGATTGCATATGGCAAGTTCACAGTTCATTTTTCTGGCAGTGCACATGCACATAAAGAAAAAAAATAGAAAACTTTGGAAAATACAAAATAAATTAAATACATGCAAATTTGCAGCTTCATTAAATATTTTTAGCAAAATGCTCCCCAAAATAGTGCAACATTAAAAAAAAAAAGTTAAATTAAGTCCAACTTAACTTTGCAACAACCTAAATAATTTCAGTAGGAAAAAAAAATCTAAAGTCAATTCACAATCTTTCAAAACGCTCTACGTGAACTAAATAGTGCTACGTCTACTAACAAACACGTTCAGAAATTTAAAAAAAAAAAAATCAATCTCAAATAAGAGCAAACTTCTGCAAAACAAGACTAGAGGGCTATGCTCGGCCGTAACCTTCCTAGAATCCGTGCTTCGTTAGGACGTAACGTTGCGTACTGTGCACACCTGAACAAGGAGGATATGTGTGTGTGTCTGTGTGTGTCGCAGAAGCGGTAGGCAGGGAGGAGGAGCAGCAGCAGCTTCTGCCTGCCAGCGGAACCTTCCCAGAACGATTCCAGTGCCCCCTTGCTGAGAAGATGGAAACTTTCTGTCTGGCACGAAAGAGAGATCCAAGAAAGGCAAGCGGTCTCATCCTGAGCTCCGTGCGCGTACCATCCGCAGGACGACTTGCGTATTGTAACTTGTAAAGACGTTCTCTTCCCCTTGCAGGATGCTCTTCACCTCCTGACAAACGTATTCCCAAATTTGGTCTGCAAAGGACAGCTCGAGTATACAACTCTCACCTCCTTTTGGACTCTCTCTATATAATTTTTTTTAAGGTAAGGGCCGGGGTTTTGGGGGAATCTTTTTTTTTTCTTCGTTTGTTTCTTTAAGGTCGCGTCCGTTCTGGTAGGGGACTGTTCACTCCGGTGTCTGAATTCCGGCGTGAACAGATCGGGGCTTGCCGAAGGCATGCGGGAAGGGGAAAGGGGGGATGCTTGTCGGCTTTTCCAAGACAAGATTTCCACAGCATTCTGAAAGTCTTCAAAATTTCATAGAGAACAACGCTTACAAACACATGGCTAGCCATCACACCCCAGGAAAACCCACCACCGTAGGGAGAACTACAAGCAGATCGGATCTTAATTTTAAGATAGGTCACACAGATATATTCATGTAACTATCAAACTTCAAAACCTAGATCTATACTAACAGATTTCTCTGCATCCCGTTTGATCTTTACCAGGTACTGCAATAAAGGTTATTTTATACAGTCCAAAGATTTTTATCAGGATATTACAAATGGTTCTTTGGGGAAATTTACTTCTGAAAATGTAAGCAGTAAAATTAAACCATATAGCAGCACATTTTCATCCCCTAAAAATATAAAATAATATGTATATTATACAGTAAATCAGTCATGACAGAGCACAATCACCTGCCTTTGATGGCACTTGGTCATTGAATAATTAATTCTTTGATGCCAGAAGTCGGGCTTTACTGATGCAACAGAGGACTTCGAAAAAGCATCAATCTGAGCATAGAAGCCCCAACCTAACCAGCGCCAAGGGGTCAAACGCAGTCAGTGAGAGATTCTGAGCGGCAGACTTCCTATCGTTACTTAGATGGTTATGTTAAATACATTGTACAAGTATCTGTAGAAGAGTTGAGCTGAACACTTCTGTACACGCGGAGATCCTACGAAGCTCGAAATACCTGGGACCAGCGCATTGCAGATGGCTGTAGGAAGCACAGGATGAATAGGATGTGGATCAGGTTGAAGAGAGGGGAAAAAAAGAAACTAGTGACTTAATGACAGTCCTTAACATGCTAAGTGGAATTGACCTGTCAAAAGAGAGCAAGAAAGGTAACGATAATTAGTGGATGTTTGAGATTAGAGTGCAGATATGCAAAGCAACCGATACCCCCACTTCACGGAAAGGATGCGCAGCAACCAAAGAGCCACGGTAACAGCGACGACACCAGAGTCAGGTAAAGCACAATTTTAACAATTCATGAAATTTGGGTTTCAGTTACTAAGTCTTGGGGAGGAATTTTGTCAGATCTATCTTTCCAGCCCACAAATTGGCACAGTCATAATGAAACAGTTCTCTTGATGGAAGTCATTCTTTGCCACCTGTAGCACAGCGTTATGTCTTGCCTAAATACGTCCTTAAACGCTATCTAGAGGTCTAACTTTTTTTTCCCTTTTATCTCTCCGTTCTTTTAATGGGATTTTTCTCTCCACTGGTCGGCACTTGGATATGCTGAAGAGCAGACGCGTGCATACCTTACACGACAAGTAAGGAAAGTAACTGCAGTTGAGTTTGAGTTTGAAAACTTATTATAAAATGAAAGGCTGAAAAAATACAAATCCCAAACAATCCTTCTGCTTTATATGTCTCCTGACAGAGAGGTGCTTTCCTAACACACACACAGAAAATGTGTTTACAGAAATATATAAAAATATTTTATATAACATCCTGGCAATATATTATAAAAATATACTCTATAATTTTAGATAACATATATGCATATTATACAGGCATCTTTCTGACTAATTTAATAGTAATTCCATCCAGAAGCAAGGTTCAAGGCACGTTAGCAAGTACAAAGGTGATTTAAAGTTGATTATAAAACATTTGAAATACAGACTTTTAAAAGCTCTTGGGTTTGAATTTTTTCCCCCCACACTTCTCATTAGCCATATGGAAAGCACCACATAAGTAACTGAATGTGCCTAGTACATTTTTAAATTAGCAAATACAAAATCAGCCTTACAAAGAGATGTGTTTTCCTCAATTAAGCATTTTCTTGTATAGTTATTTAAAAAAAAACCTTGTCCATATTCAAGATCAAGTTATAAAAATAAATAAATACATAAATATCGATGCATCGATGGCTTTAAATTTACCCTAAATTAACGGTGGGAATTGTAGTTAGCTCCTAGTCATCATCCTTATTAACACCTTAAAGGAAACCAGGATGGTTATTAATTTATGCATCTTATTGGCCTAGATTAACTACGGTCTGGCTAGATTAAATATAGTTATTCATCTTGCTCAAGGATGGGGAGGTGCTAGGAACATACCAGAGACTTTGAGATAAGGGCCATACAGACAAGAGCCTGTTTGCACAGCGTATTTCACAAATACAGATCCCAGTGCAAGCTGCTTTAATAATTTCAGTAGGCCACGACGGAGCATTACTGCCATCGTTAGCGTATCTTCATGTCAGTCCTTTCCTTCTCTTTCGAAACGAGGTATCAGACAAGTTTGAGCAAACATTAGAAGGGCAGGACAGGCAGATAACCAGCTTCCTTCAGATTTGAAATACGAAAGCACGCACGTCACCCACGCATCTGCTACCGGTCTGTCTGTCCAAGGCTTCCAGGCAGCGCCTGAGCATCCCCGGCGTGCCGGCTTGCTCACAGGTCTACCCATGCCAGGAGAGCATCCTCCAGCCCGCAGCTCGGTCACTGAGAAACGTGTTGCAGAAATGGTGACAGCAAACCTGGAAGTTTGCGTACAGCACCTCAAGTGCTGCCCAACAAAGCCTCTCAAGTGTGGAATATTATCACCCGTGCTTTCCCTGAGCCCCAAACCTCAGCCGTCCCTGAACTCCGCTAGCGACCCTCTGTTCTGTGTGCGGGGCCAGGTTAGCTCCAAGGTATAATTAAAGCAGACTCGGAGATGATCTCTGCTCCGTCTGGAGAAAGCCCTTATTAAATCATGAGCTGCAGAAGCGCAGCACCACCGTGACTCACCTCTCCGTGAGCAACCTGAGTAACAGGACCTGTGTCCTCCAGATGGGGTGTAGGGGGGTTCTGAGCAGGTCCATTCCATGAATTTAAAGACAGAACCTCAAAACGAGCTGATTTGTACTAACAGTGGTCTGGCCACATATTTTAAGCATGAAAAACAATTCAACATAGATTTCTACCGCTTAATGCATTTTTCCCACTACTCACTTCAATCTGGCAGTTACTAACTAGCACGCTGCAAGGGACGTTCGGGTTTGCTCAGACACTGCCTTTATGCTTATTTCCATTACTAAAACTTATTATTATAGGTTTTCTTTAATGATTTAGAAAAAACCCCCTATCAAAGTCACTATACAATCTGGTTTCATAATTTTGTGCAGTTTTTGGCCTAAACTTTGCGGGGCAGCATGAGAAAGAGTCAAAACAATTTGGGTTTTGGTTTGGTTTTTTTGTTCCTATCTAAAGCAGAATACATATCGTAGTTTTTGCTTTTTTAATTCCTGGTGTTACTTGAAAAACTTTAATATTAACCCTTTTTGAAACCTGCACCATGTTTAGTTATATTTAGAAAGTATTCCCATAGAGAGCTTTAAATACGACAATATACAACTGAGCTCTGTAGTTGACCAGCAGAGAAACTAAACTGCAACCATCCACATGACATGATTTGCAGCTATTCTCACATGGGGAGTGTTGTTCTTTAAGGTTTTGTCAAAATACTTCTCTCCGCAAAATTAAAAAAAACTTTGTAAGAATTGCATTGAAGAATGCATTTCGACCACCTCTGTTAAAACAGAAAAGATTAAACTGTAAGAACTGACTCAAAACTGTGCTACAGAAATAAACATTTAGAAATCCCCAAGGCCGTCTCCATGAAACCCTGGCATAAATTCAGCTACAAGGTTGTGGCCATTCCAGCGCCATCTTCTTACATAAATACACTGCAACCCAAGCAGGACTTCCACTGCAGCAATTATCCCCTTAGCTGCACCAATGTGAATTCCCTTCCTGATCATTTCCGAAATCTAGGTTTGAGGTACGCCCCAGGTAACAAATTCATTGCACTTGTATTTTCAAAAACGTCTGCGATGTAGACAGAGCGAGGAGTTATCTCACAGAGATTTGCAGACGCTCCTTGGCCTCCCGAGTCTCCTCTTTAAGCCAGCTACCGGCAATTTGCAATTCCAGGACCACATTTTATTAACGCCCACATTTCTTTCTTTCCCATCTGCTACTGTTATTCATCAGATGCTATGCTTTCTGGGGTGGAAATCGCCTCCTTACGTCATGCGCGCTGCACCGAGGCAACGTGGCCCAAACTGGGCGAGGTCTGAACTCTGTCCTGATTCGCCTCGTAGGCTGGCCCGGCTCTGCAGAAGACATTTTACCAATGAACTTCGTAAAAACAGCACAAGCAATACTGGCTGTTACGCAGGGGTAGGCTGCCGAGTTAATGAATCATAATCACCGACCAGTCTAACAGCAATAAGCGTCTGTTATCTTCACTGTGAGTGATGAATGAACATAAGATAAATTGCCCCTCATCCTTGTATAAAATTTTCATTCCGGAGATAGGGTATGTTACTTGACAGCAAACATTTATATAGAAACCCCACCTTTATTTCACTGCTGTTAAATGAATGTGAAAGGAAGTTCTGTTCTAATTCTAGCTGTGTAGAACTGTGCCATTCAAAAGCATGGTGTAGTTCTACAGAGCACAGAAACGTCTCAGTGATGTTATGGAAATAATCTGTATAAATTTTTCCCTGCACAAGTAGTACCTTTACTAACACTCTTACTCAGGCCCCTGGGCTTTCATCCAAGCTCAGAATTCAGATTACTCTGATACTCCCAAAATCCTTTGGCAGCCAAATAGTTGCAATTTGCCAGTAATCATAACAACTGAAGGGCCAGATCTTATGAGAACTGACCTTCTTTAATCACTGCCCGGCCTTACATCTTCAAGACATCTTTCTAGATGTGTGCAAAAAATCTAGAACTTGACTGAGTTTGGAAACCAATTATAAAGCCTAAAATATGGTTCTCTGAAGTAGTAATCATAGAATAGAATCATAGAATATCTTGACTTGGAAGGGACCCATAAGGATCATTAAGTCCAACTCCCACGACATTTCAAATTGTTGCCTTACATATAATACGTGATACATAATACAGGCAGGCGTTAAGACTCAATCTCGAGCAATAAGGAAACAAGACCGATAAAAGCCATAAGGAAGCACTACTGCCAATCAAGAAAAAACCCACACATACGCACTTTTTAAATGGCTTCATTCCAACCTGTAGGGCTTCCATTTGGTTTTCAGAGGGGTTTTTTCCTAATTTTTTCAGAAACCATAAATCCATAAGTTTACCCCGTTTCTTCTAAGATCTTCCATCTTCTTCTTCTCCACCCCTATTTGTCCACGAGCTCCTCTGCAACATGTTCCAAGCGTGGCCTGAATCTGCTCATCCTCCACCTCCCTCAAATCTAAACCTCAGCATCTAAAACATTTGAGAGGTACTCTGTGCCTTCTGACTGCTTTTTGTTGACTTCCAAACTCCTATCTTGTTATACACCTATCTAGTTTTAAGTGTATTTATTTTGTTAATAACTTTTATTAATCTACAGTTGTTCACTTGACACGTGCCTTTACCTAATGTGTGGCCTGCTTGAATCTGACACTTAATTTCATAGCAGATGGTATATTAAAGGCCCGCCCAGTTTAGGCAGGTAGCCGCTTTTTTCCCCACCGAGCAGCTGGTATATGTTTGGAAATATTTGGAAATATATATTATATTTGGAAATATATATTATATTTGGAAATATTTTACATGCCTCTGTATCACACTCTCTTCCCTTTGCTCTTTCACAGAGGTGGGAATGCAATGAAGTAGCTAGACAGTCTATCTCGCTTGTGAGATGGAAAAGCCAATTTCAGTTCAGAATGAACTAATGCACAAAAACACTCAGCAAAGACTTGCCCTAATTCATCCACAGCGAAAATATGTTGCTTGCAGCTACAGGGCTCATGTAAAACACAATGAACAGAAACAATCCGCGTAACACAATAACAGCTTGAGTGCGACGTGATGGATGGTTTGCATGCATGCGTGACATGAAACATTCTCCAAAAAAAAAAAGAAAAAGAAAAAAACACTGAAGAATGCCAAGTGCCTAAAGGAAACCACACACTATCAGAAGAGAGTCGTTAAGACAGAATTAATCCTCAAGGAGGGGAAAAAGCCAAACTTGGAGGGACAGCTTAGCAGTCCACTGGCTGCTTTTCACAGCCACTCACTACCATCCAACTCTTAATATGCCTGTAACATAAAGTTATCCTCTAAAATAATAGCAGATGTAAAATATCTCAGAAATAATGAGCGTTTAAAGAAATAAATGGGAGAGGAGGGTACATGAAGCAGTCTCACGGGAATATGCTGCTCGTCTTTCCAGGATAAGATTTTTGCTTAGGAGAAACCCTCAAGCCCTTGCAACTTGTGACACTCAAATTTGGGGAGCTCTGTGCTGCTGCCACTTACGGCTGCTCTACCCCTGTCCCAGGCTGGAATGTCGCAACACGGGAACATATTCATGTTACAGAAAGCAGAAAATTATATTGGCAGAAGGAACCTCTGGAACGCTATTTTTACTACATGAGTTTCACACCTCTATGTGTGAATTTCAGTACAGATTTACCAGAGCGTTTTAGTTTATTAAAAGAAGTTTTAAGTGATAAGTCATTAAAATAAAAACTCTCATCGGCAGCTTGCAAAGCATTCTAACAAGGCACTCCTCACTTAAATTACTAATTTTCACAGTTAAATTATCAGCAAACGACTCTTACTAAAACTAGAAAAAAAATTCTGTGGATCTTCTAAAAGCAAGACTGAAACACAAGAAAACTGGGTGATCAGTGAAAGAACAGATGAGTAAGTGACTTTGGTCTTACTTCTCGTCTATTTGGTGGTGTGATAGTAGCTGGAGTTTGACATCCCTCCCCCTCGGATGGCATGGACAGCCGTTGGAGAAGACGCTGGGTAATGACCAGGGCGGATGGGCTTGGCTGCAGAGTAGAAGTAGGAAACCAACAAGACATTTAGCTTTCACACAAGGTTTTCTACCTCACCTTCACCTCTAGTATGAGCCCCATTGTTCCCAAACAATGAGCCGTGCTTGGCAGAGTAGTCTGTAATCTAGCTCTGCGGAACACGGCATTCCTTTACCTCGGCCAACAACAAATACATCCATTTTCTGCTTGTGACAGAGCCATTTAACCATCCTATGCATGCCCCTCATCTCCGCAAAGATTATGGACTGTCTACACAACAGAGGGATGTCATGACTCACTTGGTGGTCAGTAATGTACTTTCTATGTCCAATTTTACTATTCATATCGTTCCAGAAGATGCTGAGACGAAGCCGTCAATGGCTTTCTACAAGAGGTAGCATACAGCAGGAAACATTGTGTGCTGCCTAATTCTTTCCCAGGTTTTAAGACACCAGTATTAGCATCACCATCCAAAGCGTTATCCTTCTATTTTAGCAATTCCAACAAATCACTTCAAAAATTGCCCCATCTTAAACACCGTTTGATTGTATGCACGCATTCAGATTGCGCCGCAAAGATATATCAAGCATCCGAATTATATAGGAAGATTTTTGACTCTACACAGTCCAAATTAAAACACAAGGACGAGTAATCAGGGGAAAGGAGAGGAAGGGACAAGGTCCAGAAAGGCAAGGAAAGAATGAAAGCAGAAGGAGAGTATGTGGGGGAGGAGGAAGAAAGTGAGAGACTAATTTAAAGAGACAAGTTTTCAGGTCACTAGAAGGGCACACAAGGCCCATTACGCCATTTATTTACTGAGCTAAATAGCAGAGGCGCTTTAAACTTTAGGTGGGGCAGATTCTATTAAAAAGTGAAGTCTTTGAAGATTCCTGTGCAGCAGAGGAGAAGCAGACTCTGTGGTTTGCCCTGGACTGCTGCTTTCAAAGCTCTTTCTATTTAAACATGAGCAAACAGACCAACCATGAAGTATGTGAGCAACCGCTAACCCTTTAGCTCCATGTCCTTACCAATTTGAGCAGAGTGTGCTCTCCGTGCCATGTTTTTGGCTCTCACAGCCTCCTTAATGCGATCTACCTCCTGCTGGTACCGTTTGCGGTCTCGCATGGCGTTCTCCTTGGCCTCCTTCAGTGCGCTCTCCAGGGCCTTAACTCTCTCTGCCGTAGCTCTAAGTCGTTTTTCCAGCTTAGGAAGCTCACAACGAAGATCTGCATTATCACGTACCAACTGCAAGAAAAGAAGTTTCAAAAATATCCTGTGAGAAACTATGGGAAAGGTCCTCTTACCAGGAGAGACAGAAAATACCACCGATTCCTCTTCACACCTTGTATACTACGAATGAAAGAAACAGGTTTCTTCCAGAAATGACTGTGAAGAGCTTCTGTCAAAGAGAGATTTATTTTTAATCATGCAGTTCATTTGTCTAGCTGAGGTATGATATTCATTTAAATTTTCCAGAAAGATCAAAGAACAAGTGAGTTTTATTCCATTCAACAAAACCTCACAGATCTGATCCTGGAGGGTGAGGGCTCCAGGACAAACCCTGCTACCAAGATATCCGCTTTCCTAGACTTCAGGAGCAACTGCGGCAGAAATTCTGCATTTCTTCAGAACGCAGAAATGTCCGGCATTTCGCAAATACTTGATCACCTCATTATTTCAAAATGGCAATGCTTAAATATGGCTTATGAACAAGTACATCGTCAAAAATTCATCATCTCCACTGGTTATGGCATGCTTACGTACTCGTTCCCTACACAAGCATATGGGAAAATCGGAACCTTCAATGCCTCAAACATCACTAAGAAATCACTTAGGGCCTGTAGCTGTAAGTGTGATGATTATATGCAACTCTGAATTCATGCAGTTCCTCAATTAAATGCGAACCTGAGCAAGGTCTATCGATTATCAGAGTAACATCTAACTTCACATGCAATAGCCAAGATAGAGAATTGATTTTTTCATAAATAAAAAACCTGATGCAAACCGTTAGAAGATCCAGTACAATTGCTACTCAACAGATTATACCACTACTAGAAGTCAACAGAAAACTGTTCCAAAGGAGTGATTCTCCCTTTTCTGGAGCGAAGGGAAAAAGTGGTTTAACTACCACATTAATAATACAGTAAAGCAACAGCACGTACTAACATTCACACGCTGTTTGACAATCAAAATTTTTTACACCTGCTAGTCCAGGCTTAGTGCCAGAAGAAAAACACAAAGCTAAAAAAAAAAATTGTCACAACGTGCTTTTTCTGCAAGTGTTGAACCCTTGTTCTACGAAATAGTTATGATATGAAATAAGAGCAGGATGGTATCACATTCAGGTCAAGTCCAATGTCATTTTTCCCTCTAAGTTTCTTATGAGACGTGGACTCCTAGTTGGTTTTGAGTAAATATACGCTAATGAGCACTATAAAAATCTGTATCTGAAAACCCAGGAGATGTGTGAACTGAGTGCAAAAAAGGCAAAACAGTAAAAGGAAAAAACACTCCTAACATGTCCTGATTTCCACATTTAGAAACTGGGTCTTTAAACCATCTGTTCACTGGGAATCTCAAAATACTGAACCTTAGCGGACACTTGTCACAGTCCGGCACTGCTTGCTTTTTTGGCACTTCCACAGGAATAAATAAAGCGAATCTCGGAGAGCGCTGTGTCTCACTAATAACAGATTCAGCAAACTGCACTGGAGAATGTTATGTCACTATTCAAAAACGAAATCAAAAGCATCTTTACTATTTTGTGCTCCGCACCTGAACAGTTCAGAAATACTAACATCTGACAAGAGGGTGGACGCAGACTTATTGGCAGAAACGATCCAGTTTTAACTAACGAGGTGCTGCCTAGCTATATACACACACCACTGACACATACACACTTCCAGTAAGCAGAGGGTAAGGCTCTTTCCTCGACGTACACCCAAAACGCTTGCCTACCACGCACCCCCTCCACCCCTCACTTGCACGGTGGGTACCTATGGTGAAGGGCTCTCCGTAGCTCTCGCCTCTCTGAACAGCGGAATTGCTAAGGAAATGGGAACTCCATGAAAGAGGGAGGAGACAGAGATGGACATGCCCAGAAATGGCCAACCTCAGCATCCCGGGGAAGCACCAGCCCTTGAGGCAGCACAGAAAACCTCCATTTCTTTGCTTTCATATTCTCCTGGTTGACTCCACTCAAGTCACCTCCAAGGGTGTCTCTAAGCACCTTTAGGCCAGGAGTCAAAACACGGGATACACAATCCATCTAGAAACCAGCTATCGGTACACAAGGTAATAACACACACTTTATTCTGGTTTTTTTATGCATTACACCAATACAGTGACAATTAGTCTTGCCAAAACTGCTGGAGTCTATTTGCACAGAAAAAATAACTGTTCATTTAATGCATTCATAAGAAGTATGGGTAGTGGGAAGAGCAGCTCTAACACCAACTCCTAATGCCAAGAATTTTAGTTGAGAACTGTAGGTACCGTTTCCTCAGACAGTACATGTTACCTTCAAAAATTATCCTTTTAAACATAAAAAAGTATGGGTTTTTTTTTTAAAGGTAATTTGTAACACTACAGAACAGTGATACATGCAAAGTTTTCCCAATAGCTGAATTTTCAGATTAATCAACGAAAAAGACACAATAGTAACTAGGTGGAGGAGAGGGAGGAGAGGGAGGAGAGGGAGGAGAGGGAGGAGAGGGAGGAGAGGGAGGAGAGGGAGGAGAGGGAGGAGAGGGAGGAGAGGGAGGAGAGGGAGGAGAGGGAGGAGAGGGAGGAGAGGGAGGAGAGGGAGGAGAGGGAGGAGAGGGAGGAGAGCCCCTACCTGTTTGTGAACCTTCGTAAGCTGTTCCAGGTTGTTCTCAAGAAAGGAAATTTTCTGCTTCTGTGCAGCACTTCCACCTCCGTCGTCGCTGTCAAGTTCAACGCTCTGCACAGAGAGTTGCAGCGTTCAGCAAAGCCAGGCAGAAACTCAAGAGGAAGCTCAAGTCTTTTGTGAATTTTAGCTTCCCAACGGCAGAAAAGTATTCCAGAGCCCCAAATTAAAGAGAATTTATTTTACCTGTTCAATTGATATTTAAGAGCCACATTCCCCGCTACACAAAAAAATAAACTATTCTTACTGAACAATTATGGGGGGATCCTGAATAGGAAAAATCACAGATTTTAGTGGGGAAACCCCCTTTTCGCTCTTTTTTCCACTCCTGGGAAACATTTTTATGTAATATGGGTTTTCAACCTTAAAAAGTATAAACACTCTTCCCCAAAACTACTCTAAAGGACTGAAAAGCGTTGCAAAGCCTTTGACTATTTATGCAGCTTTTGACTCTTCTTCAACAGTTAAAAATACATTAAATTCTGCCAAATAATAATTTTGCCAGGAAAAGGCTGACTAGTCACAAGCCCACAGAAAGAACGGGCCGCAGCATTCAGTGTGGCACAAGTTAGTGCAAGTTATATTGAATAATTTCCGGTACCCTTTAATACCATCTTTGAGAATTCTGTAACTGAACTGAATTGGATTGGTTCATTTCACTTAACCACCAAGACTTGTCCTTAACAAATCAGGACCAAATAAAAGCTAATAAACATCGGAACAGTTTTAATCTTATTACTCATTGTTACTGAAAAAGACAATAACCCATTTTGTGACAACACGCACTAAAGGCTTCCAGTAAATCACAAGAATACTGCAAAAAAGATAAGACTTTGGTTTAAAAGAGTATAGCCTTACTTTTTTAACGCGGGTGGTGAGATCTTGCACAAACAGTTTGCGCAGGTTGTGAAGAGTCTGAAGTTCTCTTGCCTGGAATCAAAATAATAATTAAAAAAAAAAGGCACAAACCAGTAAGACATAGTAGACACTCTGGGGTATAAATTCTCTTCAGATTTGAGTAGATAATGTAACTTTACTGCGATTTACTTGGAGATGTACCTGCCTGTAGGTATATGCAGCTCACAGACAGGCAGTGCCCACGCTGTTCCCCACTGAAGAGCTCTTGCACCTCCCAAGGTGTTCACCACACCAAAGCTACTTCTGAAAACATGCTGACCCCGTCTCAGGGGGCTGGGGAACAACAGCAGAAAGCTGAAGTCTCACAAACGGGCCACGGTCACACACGCCTAGCGACGTGAAAGAGCGCTGGATTCACCCTCTTAGCAAACTCATTGGCCCGCTCTGAATGCTTACTTGCAGGCATTCTTAACTTAAGAATGCACTTAAGATGTTTAAGTGCTTTTTAAGGTTTGGCAAAAATCCAGGCTTTCCCAGCTTTTTTCTTTTTTTTTTTAATATGCATCACCTTCTCAGGCTCAGCGAAATAACCACCTTACTCCAGACCGGAGGTGTGACACAAGAAGTGGCAACCCTGCACCCGCTCCCAGAAGGACGGAAGCGCTAATCCATTTGCGGGAAAGGGAACTATGTGGACAGGCAGTTCACCCCAACCCCATACTGCACCAAAGCCACACTGAAGAGAACTGTCTTTCCAAAGTCGGAGAGCGCAACCTTAGCTTTTCCATTTTATGCTTATCCGTTCACACAGTGGAATTTAAATGAATTGCTCAATAAGCTCCACCATGACTACAAGCTTTTGAACTTGAATTTTTTATCTTTATCTCTCAAAAGAAAAAGGCAAAACTCACTAGAAACTGAAAAGGAGAAGCTTCCTTCATGGACTACTAGAAAACATACATAACCAGCACAGCTTAGTTATATATGAGTGATGTGGTACCCAGAAGAGGCACCATGTGCCACCCGAAGCCAAACACAGCTGCAGAGCAGACACCTCCCCAGGAGCTCCCATTCGGGGTGCTGCCCCAGCAGACCACCACCCCGTAACTCCCTCCCACGGGACCCCTTCTTTTGGCTTCCTCACCAGCCCAGCACTGGGCAGGAGAACGAGTCAAAGAAAAGCAGCAGCTGTGGTCCCACCAAAACTGTTCTTCGTCCCTTCCTTCTCAAAAGTAATCATCCAAATGACACGCGATGCCCACGGAGCCTGATGCCTCCCCATACCAACGGGGAGGGATGAGCCACCTCGTGGCTCGTGTTTTCCTGTAATTCGCTATGCTTGATTTTTAATTCCTGCTGCAGTAATTATTAACACTCTAACAAAGTGAATAAAATTTGAATGTAAGATAGTTCAAAGATGTTTATTCAAAAATTAAAAAAATACCATCTGGGTTTCTGCAAGCTGATGGCATCATACTGCCTAACTCCTGATTTCCAGCTGCCTTACTCGTTCGGCGTACAGGGCAAATCAAGTCTACATGCAAGCTCTATAAGCATCTGACGAGTACAATTCCTATCAGAAACGTTGGTTAAATCTGTCCCTCGCATGAGTTTATTCTAACAAGGCTTATGTCTGGGGAACCATCAGGAGCCAAAGCTGAAAGGACCCGAATAGTTCAGCCACAGTAATGAACTCCAACTGATCCTGAGGCTGCTATAAGTTTAATTTTTAAAGCATCACACAGAGGAGAAAGTCCTGGTTTTGAGTTAATAACTGTGTTAACGCTAGCAAAAATCACTCTATGATGCTCCTAAAACAGCTATGGTTTTGACCAACTTCCGAGATCTTTGAGAAAGCTTGCGTATTTTACACACAGATAAAAATGTAGCTTCCAACAAAACTGTGCAGCAACAGCTTCAAGCCTGAAGCCATCCATCATAGATCTCATTTTGAACATTGCATGCACAATATCATATTTCTTTGTCAGCTGTTACACTGGTCAAGTTAGAGGCAGGTATTTATCACCTAACTGTAGCTACACTGTTCAGTACGCTGGTTATTTCAGGGGATTTAAAGGAACAAGGACAGTGAAACAGAGTACCGGTAGACTTAACAGCGATAGCTAATTCACAGGAAGCAACAATAATAGCATTTAATCTTAAATTTTAAAATTCAATTTCATGACTTGGCGAAATGCACAAATTTAGCCTATTGTGATATAAATTGGTCATTTTCTTGGGCACAGATACAAGTGTTTTGGTAATACATCGGTGATGAAGACCTAGGGGGAAAAAAGCTCAATAAAGTGTAATTAAGACATACCACTGTTTCCTCCAGCCCCTTAAGATCTTCTCTTGCTTGTTCCCTTTTATCATTAAGCAGTCTAGAAAGATCACAACATTAAACACAAATCAAAATGCTGAAGTCATGTAAGACAGAAGAGAATCAATCAACATTCAGTTTGAGTAGAACATCTGCAGATGTGAGCAAACTGTACATCTCTCTGCATCTGTAATTATGCTTTCGACTGTCCCAAATATGCAGCTTTCTCACATGGAATGGCTGAGCCACCATCTCCATTTTTTGTGTCCACACATGAAATTTTTCTCTCTCATTTCCAGTAAAGGCATTTACTCAGACATCTAATTTACCACTTAAAAAGCAAAAACCCAAAAAACCCACTCAAAACCCCCAACTACTTCTTGTTTGTTTTTGCTGTGCATTAAGGAATGACGGATTTAACACTTGCCATGATATTTCATAAAATCAGAGCTCTAAAAAAAAAAAAAATCTTTTTTGGCAAGTATCAAATCCACTATTAAAAAACCTATGATATAAAAATACGGAGTAATTGGTCATCATTTATTAGTACTGCATGTTGGCTGTGTTACCGAGGTGGTATTTTCAGCGTGAATATTTCAACACAAATGCTTCTCACTAGGACATTTCCTGTGGACACGTTAAAAGACACTATATTCAAGGACACCAGATGAGAAAATTGTTGACTTACATGAGCTTTTCCAGTTTCATTTCTCTTTCCTGGTCCTCAATTTTTAATTTATCATAATCAGCACTCAGTTTATCTTGTTCCAGTTGCAGCTTCTGATTCATACTGGAATGGGAAAGAAAAAGCCAGTACAGCTCAGGCCTGAACCCCATAAACAAGGGTGGGTAAATCTCCATAAACAAAATGGGGTTAGACAGAGAAAGTAAAGCTGTAACTCGCTACTGAAAAACTCTGAAAGAAATTAAGCATAAAGAATCTGAAGAACAGAATTTAAAAATATTGGAGAATTAAATTCAGCGGGTGGCTCCCTTTATCTTAAAGGACACAAACTGCTCTTGCAATCTTTCTGTCCCACCGCCTCATGTTTCTCATTTCCCTCTTACTAGTCTTTGGCCACACAATAAATATGATGAAAGAATGAACACTACATCAGGATTGCCTAGATTTTACGAACACTGACAAAAAGAAGAGTACAGGAGCAAAGAACTCCATTTTTCAAGTGCTGGAATATCTGACTAACAGGCTTGCATTGCTGTGTCAGGAAGAAATACTGAGGGTGTGAAAATGGGACGCATTTGAGTCACCCAGACTCTCAGAAAGTCTGTGGCAGGACCAGTTGCTATAAGAGGCCCTCAAAACCTTTATCTTTTAAAATCTTTTCTCCTCCAAGCTTCTCTTACCTACTGACCTGCAGGTGTAACACTATTCTCTCTTTTTCCTCTCTATAATTTTATGGACTTGTTAAAGCTCCACAATAAAGGACTAGGCACTATAATCCACCGTGCAAAGCAATTAGAGGGTTGGCTGTTGCACGTGAGGACACTACTTTCTGTAAGACACCGAAATATATAGACAACAATTAAAACTAACAAAACCAACCCCAGAACACCCCTACAGCGTCACAGAGGAAGAGAGGAAGTGATGGAGCGAGTGAACGTACTCTCTGATTTCATCAATTATTTTCTGCTTCTCTTCAATTTCATCCCTCAGCCTGGACAGCTGCTTCTGGTGGGCTTCCCTGTGGCTCTCCATCTGCTGCTCCAGTGCCTTCTGCAGAGTGCAAAAACCAGAGCCATACGCGAAACAGAAATGAAGTAACACACACACGTGTCAGCTAAATCAACCTATCTTTCTGGATTTGAGTGAAGCTTACCAAATCAGGTTAATTCCGGAATCTGCCTGGGAGAGCTTTCTACGATTACAAAACTGTGCGTCTACTCCTCCAAGCATTTAATCCAGACAGTTTTTAGCAACAGATGTACACCAGTTTCTACTCATTTTCTTGCAAAAACTACCGCATGTGAAAGCCAGGGTCTTAGCATATCAAGTGCCAAGAATGACACTGTTTTTACCAGTCCTCTATTATTTCACCTGTTTATTCACCAAGAAAATATGTGTACAGCTATACCTGTGACAGAAGTAAAACCCGAAACACCCTCCCCCTCTCTGAGAATTGTTTATCCACAGCCCTGTTACTCAAATTCTAGGATTAGATATATCTCAAGTAGTAAGAAAAACTCAATGCATCTCTTTAGATTGCTAATAAATTATTTGCTTTTTTTTCTTCCAACTGTAAGGAATAACTGTGCAACTGTTTTAATAACTTTATCTTTTTATAATGGAGGTAAAAGTTCTGAAGCTGACAAACCTCTATCGCTATCCTTGTAAAATTGTATTTTCCTTTTCTGCACTTTGCAACCCCATCAGGAACACAACTCACACATTACCGCCTAACATTTCCTTGCATTCCAAAGGAAGAAGAAAATAGCAGAGAACAGGTTTATATTTCATTATTATTATTATTTCTAGGGGATAGTCAGAATTCTTGCCAAATTATTTGGGAAAGTGGCCTCTTTTTTTATCAAATTTTTTAGAACATAAATTATATTAACCCCAGTAGCTTGAATCACTACTTAGCAAATTGACTTTCAGCAGAGTTCCACCAGCAAAAAATTAGAGTAACATAGAGGTGAATCAGTATCATTTTTCAATCATATATAACAAAACTGTTCTCAACTATGGATGCAATATACTGGGTCTTATACTTCGGTTCTCCGTTCGTGTAATTTGAGGAACCCAGGCATCTCCAATTCAGCAAACACAGTCCACTGAACCTCTCTACTCTTTGAAGCTGGCTCAGCTTACAAACTGGTCTCAGAAGACGTGCTCACCTCAGATGTTCAGACTATAACTTACTTTTTTCCATCATCTGGTCAACAACCTCAATACTAGCAAGTTCTCTAATTTCACATTGCGAAGGTTGCTCAATTACATGAGGTCAGGTTTTCTAACAGAGGCTGGCAATTCTGACAGAGGCTGGAAGTGTTTTCTAAAAGCACACAACGTGTACAGGAAGACAAAATTACACCCCAATTATCAGCTTAATGAACGATCTCACTGAGAAATGCCCTCTAAAACTGCAGCGTGCCATACTACCTTCATCTCCTCTGCGTCCTGAAGCCGGGTCAGATGCTCCTTCTCCTTATCCTTGAAACTGACTTCGTGCATTTTTTCTGTTTAAAGTTGGAGACAATTGAGAATTAATCACACAGTTCCAGGACATGCTACATCCAGCCATTTAAAAAAAAAAAAAACACTAACAAAAAAAACAGTTCCTCTTTTTGCAAGGGGCAGCGGGATCAGGGGAGACAGCTTTGGAGGGGCGGAAACAGCCCTGGTTTGCAGTACCCAACCTGTGACCATACTGCCCAAACCCCCTTTTCCTTTACTAACAGCCCACATTGTTTTCAGGACACCCAGCACCTTTCCAACCTACCCCTGTCTCCTTATAACCCTACGTATCACAATCCTCCTTGTCCCCTTTCTGCTGGGAAATGGTGGCCTCCAGAACCAGGTCATTTCTTATGAGTGGGGTAGGAAGATCAGGAGATGGAATAAAAATTCTATTCTAAAAAATGCAGGAGATGTTAAAAACAAAAATTAAATCTTGTCACCACCTGCTGCTCCTGGAGTGAGAGAAGATCCCTTGTGCAGAAATCCAGAATAGTGTTAAGGCTACTAGGTCATACTGCAATTATACGTAAAACAGGAGCTTTAGCAATGCTAGAAGAACTGCTTTTGATATACATTTTCCACGTTAAATCAGAAGGGGAAAAAACAGCAATTCTTAAAATGAAGCCAGCTGGATCCTATACAGGAGCTAGGAAAGACACACCTTCTACTCGATCCTAAGGGAAGCAGCTTCCTTTTGAATGGGGCAGGGCATTTGCCAGAGGGAAATTAGACAGATATCCAAGAATTTTACAGAATAGAGATTTAGCAAGGTTGATTGGTGCTGTTTGGCTAAAGTATTTGTTTTTTGTTTGGGTTTTTTTTTTTTATTTCTCACATCATTAAAGCACAAGGTGAAGCTTGTCAAAGTTTTTGATTCTTCTGAAAAATTAAGTTTCTCTCTATTTTGTAAAAGGACTAGGCTGAAAGGGATAATTCTGGTTTTATCTGAAGTGTAATGTACTACAAGGAAGTGCAATGTGTTAAATATTCTGAATCACAATTTTATGTCTTCACCGCAAAATACTAAGCAGACTATAAAACGTTGTAGGACTACCCTACAGCCAATACTTCAGCCAATACTGAATTTTGTAAGATATAGTTGGTAAAAGAAATGATGACCACAAGACCCAGTGTTGTACCTTGAGCACGTAACTTGGCAAGTTCTTCATTGAGAGAGTCCTGTGACTCTTCCAGCTGCCTTCTCTTCTGCTCCATATTTTGCATGTAGTCTGTAAGGGACTTGATCTTTGCTTCATGCTTTAAAGACATGGGGAATAGCAATGAGATGTGAGTACCACAGCTTGTTACCTAGGAATTCAGGTACTGTCCTACATAAAGGAGGAAAAATAGAAAGCTCTCCACATGTAGAGCTGATGACTCGGAGAAAATACAGCAAAAGATCTGAGAAGGAGCTAACGGACCAAAACAAACTGCATTTTTAAAGGTCACACTTAGTACCCCAAGACATATACTGAACAGTGCAGATGGTAATTCCAAAACACCATGGGAAGCTCATGACTTAAATCCGGCTGAAGGCTGGATTTGCCATAAAACAAAGTAAGGTCAAGGGACCTGCACAGGAGATCCAATTTTTAGGAAAAAATGGAGATGGTATGTGGTGTTAGATTGTTTCATGTTGAAGCCAGTTCTGGTACCATCATCACTGTGCTTTGCTTGGTTTCACTGAAGTTATTCTTCATTAGTCTGGGTGATTCTTATTGTAATAACATTAGTATGGCATATAATATTATTAGTATTATTAGTATATCTGTGTATTATTAGTATAACTATTATAACTATAATTAATACTTAACATCACATAATTCAGATCATTGGCTGTTCTCACCCAAAATCAAATCCCCTTGAGGTACACATCGGACTTCCCCATCCTTCCGCCTTTATCCACCAAGTGCACCCAGGTCCTCGAGCAAAAGCAATCCCACGGATGGGTCTGCCTCTGCCCGAGGCAGGAATAACCCAGACTGTCTTCCCCAGCATGTTAAACAAACAGCAGCAGCTTTCTGAAACCAGCTGAACACTGGGCTTCTGAGGTGGCTTCCTGGATGCTTCAGCCTGCAGAAGCTCAGATCAACTTTCACCAGCCACCCTGACAATTTGTTTCTTGCTGACATCCTTTTGAGCTAGAAGGGCTTATGTTTAAACAGAAAACAGTGAAGAATGTATTGAAAATACCAGAAATCGAATTAAAATTTTCTAATTTGGGGGTAAAATTAAGATACTGTCTGGGAATTATCACATCCTATTAATAAGACCACTGAAGCATTTGCGGTTCACTGTATTTAAAGTTCACCTTGGCAGAGAGGGGTTGAGACCTCTGGGTTGGTGCTACTGTAAAGATCAGACTTAGAGAGGAGTAATCCTTAGCAGGAGCTAAAATAGTTCAGACCCTCCTGGCACCGAGGTCTCCAGGAAGGGAAGGGCGCACGCCCGAGTTGCACGCTTTGGGCAATAAGTCCTCCAATAGATTCCTAAACCTGACAAGAAGTTTAGTCAACTCCCAGCTTGGCTCCAAATCTTCCGGCTCCAAAACTGAGACTCCTGGTATAGCACGCAGCGGCGATGCACCATTTTATGGATCAGCTTAACACCGTAACTGTGTAGCCCTGTGATACGGCATCGTCATTGGCAGTAACAGGCCACCAGCTTTGTACGGAGTATGCGAGGCCTCAAGACTGAGGCTTGCCCTCTCTGAGCTCCTCCTGACCTGCCTTGCAGCTTTTCTTTTTTTAACTTGGTGGCTTTATAGATAAGGTGCATTTGACCACTGACATGATTTTGAGCATAACAACACCCAGCTTCTTCCCACAGATGGGCCTCAATATGCACCTAGTTGTAGAACCTCCAAAACGCCAAGGCAAGGTGATCACCTGCTTAAGAGTATTTCTGCTTGGTCTCTTCGCCACATGAACATACAATACTTGGATAAGTCTCTCGAATCCTAAACCTCCAGTCTCCTGTCTGTAAATAGGTACTGAGGATAACAGTTAGGTCATGTCTGTGACAGGCTCTGAGCACTGAAGCTCTCTGTGATTCCAGCGTGACTACAGCGTAAGAGGACAAACACCAACCCCACAGAGGCAGCCGGGCTGCCTTCCGCTCGCTCCTTCACCGGGTCAGCGTAAGCCAACACCACGGCTGAACGAGGCTGTCCCACCGCCTGCTGCTGAGACCTTTATTCCCAGCTCTGTGTTCCTGCTCCTCTCCTGCCAGCAGAAGCATACATACAGCTGCTCTGCGAGTCAAGCCTTAATCTGCTTTACTAATGCAAGTTCCCAAGGAAAGGGAGCAGCACAGGTTGGCAGGATGATTTCCTTCAGTGGCCATGCCAGCCCAGGGTCTACTTTAAGACAGGATGAAAAGTATAGTTTTTACTTAACATTTTTGGACAGCCAATACCCTCAGGACTCCAGCCTCCCTGTAATTCTAAGAAGCATGCTTCCAGCTACAGCTTTATTAAGTAGAACTTAATAAAGACATTCTGCTGCAGGACAAGAGGCTATCTTTGCTCCAGGTTTTCTTAGACTAAGTGGTAGCAAATGAAATACAGTAAACTGTGTCGTCTCCTCCCCTTCACATGTCCATTTCAAAGCAGTTGAGCATGTCAAAGCAGTTAGCCCCCTCTCCTGCAGCAGGCTGCAGCCAGCATCACTGCTTGCGAACTGCCACCCTCCTACCATCTGGATTTCTATCTTATACAGTAATGTTTTCCATAACGTATTATTTTATATATTGCTGCCTAGTTATCTTGTTAGCATGCTAACAGACCAGAGATGGGGGGGCTCTCCAAATGTTTTGCTAGCGAACGATACAATCTGCTTCCTTTCTCAGGCTGCCTTTAAAGGGAAGGTACAAGATACAAATTCATGCTGAGAAGACCACTCCGAGGAGGATTTTCATTATTATGCCATAGAACACATTTTGAGATCTACAACAGGACATGATCTTGCCACAGAATGTGCTGAAAAACATTGAGGGGGAGGAATGGGAGAAGAGAGGGGAAAAAAAAAACCCCAACAGACAAGAGAAACAACACTCCGCTCCCTGAAGTCTCATTTCTCACTCCTAGCACACACGTTTCATGAGGAAGGAGGCTGAGAAAGTTGTCAAACCTTACTGCGAAGGGACAAGGAAGGAACAAACGTACTTGTGAAATGAGGAGCTGGCAAGCTGCAAGCTCCCTCTCGCTGGCGTTCATCTTCCTGTTGGAGTCTATCTGGGCGCTCTCCAACTGCTTGCTGCGGTTCACCAGAGACTTCACCTCAGACTTCATCTTGCTGATGTAAAGCCGTGCCATGGTGAACTCCTCCTCAATCACCCCGTTCACATCTGCTAACTAAACACACAGAAGATTGCAATCTTGAAGGTGTGGTTCTTACAGGTAAGCCAATGCAAAGCAGTCTTCCTGCTGTGAAACTCTTGCCTAGAGCTAGGAAGCCTCTGTGAAAGCACAGCAGCCCTCAAGGAGTACCCACAGACCTTCAGGTCACCTTTAAACGTGTTATACCACTCTATTTCTTACAGTCTTCACTGATAAGCCTCAAAAGTGAGAAATGAAGGCTTGCGCTCACAGTGTGCTTCATCAATTTAGCGGTTTAACATCTACAGTAATCAAGCCCGCCATCATGGCAAGAGCATATCTCGGAGAAACCTTCTCACGTCACCAGCACAGGAAATTTTCCTTCTTTCAAACTGCTAAAAGCTGAAGAGCATTTTCAAAGTACTCCTTAAAGAAGTCTCCTCTTGAAGGGTTGTGCTTCTTCAGTAAGGAGCTGTAAGACAGACATGGGTCTGGAAATCTCACCTGGCAAGAGAAAAGTAATTGCCCTCGTCTCTAAATATTAGTATCATTCTATTTATACATCATTTCCTTCCCTGGTTTAACGTGGTGACTTTTATTTGTGTGTCTTTCTTTTCATGATTTTTCTTCAACTACTTAATTCCTGTAACCCACTGACGAGCTGTGAAGGTTCTCCTTCAGCGAGCGTATGGCTAGCAACTTCATCTGCTTTTCGCCTTTGTCCCAGCGCTGCCAAGGGGAAGGTAACATGCGCTGTACCTTCTCCCAACAGCCTAAAAAACACGACTGCTTCCAAAACTCTCAGTCTGGTCTGAAATTAAACACACTTTGAGAAGATGCTAATTGCCAATAAATTTGAAATTATTCTTCTAAAAGCTTCTCGATCTTGCCTTATTTACACTGACAGCTGTCCTGTAAAATGCTGACATCTTAGTTACTATAAAAATTTGTATCAAACAGCCTCTGCCTCCATTTTCGAAGATTTCCTCTTATAGTTCCTGTTACAACGGCCACCAGAGGTTGCTGTAACATCTAGCAAAGTCTGGTCTTGCGGTCCTGGCATCTGCATAACCACATCAGACAACAGGGATCATGCCCTCTGCAGTAAGAGCAGGCTGGAGCATCTGTTGATCTAAGGGGGCTTTAGCAGGATATCAACAACTCTCAGAGAGTCAACTCAAAGCACTCCAGCCACACATACTCACTTTTAGCTTTGAATGTTCAGGAAAGTTCATTGCTCAGAAACCGAGAAGTGAACAAAAAGCAAGAAAATGGAGTGCACTGCAAGGAATTTACATCTTGAAAATTAATTTCTTATCCAGTTTTAGCAATTGCTCTTTTTCATCTGGTTTTAAATGGATAGGTAAGATGACATTAACATCACCAGAAAGATTTTCCAGGCCATGAAAAGTTTCCATCAGAGATGTGCCATTTAGCAATGACCAAACAAATATCTTCTCTGAGACTTAGCATTTTGCTCATCTGCAACAGGAGAAGTGTGACAAAATGAGTAGCTACCTCCTCTACCGTATCTGTAAACCCAAGAGCCAGACAGAAGGCAAATTTCAAAGCAAAGCTGGCCAAAATCTGCACCATCTCCAGGCACGTTCAGATACCAAGGTTTCTGCCGCTTCAGCCACCTTCACTCCCATTCTTACCTTCTTACTTCAGAGCAAAATGATCCTCTGCAATTTTTCCTCTATAAAGGTCATTAGTCAATACACAAGAGTTAAGCTGGTCTTACTGTCGTGTAATTTTATTAATGTGGTATCTAGCACAAATTTACCAGTGCTGGCAATCAGTAATTTTAAAGCATCTTGTGTTCAGAAACACACAAGAGCACGGGCTCTTTGATGAAGCCAGCCACTGTTGAAAGGTAATAAACACCCGAATGCAGAAAACAATTTCCATGCAGGTCTTTTCATTTGGGTGCCCTGGAGAGCCGTCAGTACAGACCTCTGGCTTTGAGAACTGTTCACCTTCAGCTACACAACAGTTTTAGGACAAACTTCCAACATAAAGGTAGCCAGAAGCCAAATCTCACCAGCGAAGATTCTTCAGATTCTGGGAGTACAGGGTCACGCAAGCTAACGAAGGAGTAGTGCTACGCGTGTATTGTCTGGGGCGGAACTCAGTCCCCCGCATTAATAAATGCATCAACGCACAGATGGGCTGCATTAGTCTGGCCCCAAACACTGAGCTGGGAATAAAAGTGGTAATTGTGTGGACAGAGGCTGACCATCTCTGACCCAGACAAAGATCTCTTCAGTATTTTAAATCCTGGCTAGAGCACAGAGTAAACGGCAGTGTCCTGGAGAAGGACTGCTGTATCACATATATTCCACGTCAAGTATTTTTATATTGCAGGAGGTGTGGGGGGCAAGCAATAAAGATAGCCAACTTACTGTTTTAACATCGTTAGTACCAATGATTCCCCCAATCTCTCCCAGGTCCTTAAGCAGCAAGTTCAAGATTTCTGTAGCTCTCTTCTTCTGATGGTTACTGAGCTCCTGCAACTGGCCCAGCTCCCTCTGGGTTGCTGTCAGGGCACTCTGAAAAGGTTTAAAAGCAAAAGTTACCCTCCCCTCCGCAGACCGGGCATCAGTTCTTCTCTGATATCTAGGTTACACGGTATTGTCTTGTATTTTCCTGAACACGCCTACTGGATCAACGTACTGACGCTAACAATTCCACCTTGCCATAATCTACTTTCACAACTCACTTGCTAACAAGGCTACTTTAGCTCTATTAAATGTAGTAAATCCTGTAAGAATCTTATTTGCATAATACATGTCAAAGAAGGTTAATCACAGAGAAACAGGTATAGAAGGATATAAAACTCAATTTTTTTTTTCAAATGGATTTCATAGTAATCTGTTTCACTGAAGCGGATAACGAAGTCTTCCATGAAAACAGACCCATTAATAACAGCTTCCTCCGTTGTGTAATGAATTAAGGAACAAGGATGTATCAAGCTAGTAAGCCAATCTTGATTTTTCTCAGATCAGATTTTTTTCCTTAAGATCAGTACACATCAGCTGAAAAAGCTGAATTTTTTCCGATTCCTTCCTTGAGATCTCCTGACTCTGTACAAAATTCCTGCTCCGCAGCGCAGAGTCCAGAAAAACACAAAATGCTGCAATTTGCATAAAGCAGATTTTCACATCTTTCTTGGCATAATAGAGCTTTTAAATAACCAAACCATAGAATGGCCAGTTCTCACATTCAGTTCAGTTGCCGCTACGGTGTGCAAAATACAGAGGTTGCAACAGAGCCACAATCTGCCATCAGCTTCCATAGAGCCGCTTCTGAATTACCTTATCGTTTAATTAAGATAGAAGAGAGAGGGTAGCATCGGCAAATAGGGATCTTTTAACAGCTTCCCTGCTACTCCAATTTTTAACCTACATAACAACACACTCGGCAGCAGCATCTGAAAGATTCCCGAAATGGCATAGGCTAGCAGTTATCTGGGAACCCCGATGGAAATCTTCAGAGGAGGTGCAGAGTTAGGGGGCAAGGAGGGAACCAGCACTATAAACCGCTCGCTCTTACACTCTTCTGTGCCAGCTCGTCAGCCAGCTGCTCGTTGGCTCTTGTTTTGTCCTCCACTTCTTGGGATTTCTGGTCATAGTTGACAGCTAATTCTTCCAGGGCTTGAAGGACCTCTTTTACTTCATCTTTCGCTGCTTCGTTCTCAATCTGAAGACGGGTCAGCTCCTCTTGAATCTTCTCATAATCTCTCCTAGTGGAGGCCAAAAGCTGGAAACCAGATATCACAGAAGCGTTAAGTCACCCAAGAACTCATTCAAAGACAACATTGAAAAGGGCAAGAACAGACAAAGAGAGAAAGAAAGCGTGAGCATGCAAGTGTGCGTGCGAGAGAGAGAAAGCAGGAGAGAAGAAATCCTGCTACTCTACCAGAAACAGCATCAGTTTCAGCATAAATGTATTTGAAGGAAGCAAAAAAGGCTCTGAACTTCAATGAAAAGAAAAATCTTAATCAAATCCTATTATGACACAAGGCTGAGGCAGAGAAACTTATTTTAAACAGTATCATAGCTCCCAATAAATTTTCTGCCCTCAATCTAATGCTGCAGCTAGGACCAAAAAAATACTACAAAGTAAAATGTTTAAACGCAGAGTCACAGCTTTCAACTGAACCAAGTAAAAGGGCTCTCTGAGGCAGCCTCAAAGATCTTGTGGCATTAGAGGAATATTTTGATACGCAATCCTATGATGATTATTCTTAGTTATCATCTGAAGCATGATGCTGAAGACAGATTAGCTGCTCATATTTGCTGAGGCGAAGTATTAACTAAAGAAGAAAATACAGACTTCACACATACTTGTGAGTATTTCCAATTTGTAAAACTTATTAAATTTACTCTTTGCGTGCTACTAATAGAGATGCTGCAGTTTCAGTGACAGTGGTGACTGTAAGAGGTCGGTTGCACGGTCCTCTCCCTTGCACCACTCCATCTTCATCCAGATATTAAAATCTCGAAAATTCAGCTGTCGGGTTCTTAGCACAAAACCAGACTCAACAGCAGTCATATACTGCAGAATGATGTGAAAATAAATAAAAGGTGCCACCTAACATTTATAGCTAATATTGTACTTTTAAGAATAACAACAAAATAGGGACTTAACATTGCATAAAAACATAAAATGTAGAACAATAACATGTAAAGCTAGTGCATGAGATCCAAGGCGGCATTCATGCTCATCCTAACAGCAAAGTTTGGACATTCATTCACAGAACTCACTTATTTCCAAGCCTTCCTATGCATGGATTAGAATAACATTACTGTACTGCAGCTTTCTTGGACAGTAGAACAAAATCTGCGCTACTGGAGTGTGCTGGGCGGACTGCTCCTGACCTGTCCCACCACTGCCCACTGGCTCCCAGGCCATGAAGAAGTTGAGCGTGAGACCCCAAGCAGAACAGAAACCACTCTCTAAAACGGACCACCTAAAAGGAGAATGTCAGAGAAGACATTGCTTTTTTTGGCTCAGAGTGCTAATGGAAAATAGGAAACCAACCAGGCAGCTTCAGACACTGGCACGTGCCCAAAGTGGCAAAGAGAGGATTCAGATGTAAGGGAAATTTATCTCGCTGGTAATGCTGCAGCCTCAGAAGTGCACTCACGTTACGGAAAAAACTCACTGAATTGCCAAAGCCAGATGGCATGTAAATATTTAAACAACAAAATAGCTTAAAATAATCTTTTTACTAAACACAGATGGAACTATTATTTACATTTACTTAAGAAAATTTCTGTGTGAATATTACTGTGACTTCAAGTAAAGGGAAGTGTTATGTATCACCTAAAGCATAAACACAGCTCCCCAGAAGATTCTTGTTAATATAAGGTGGAAAAATATACCAAGATTTTAAAAGGCTATTAATGCCACATTATACCGATCAGTTGTAAACAAAGGGAAGGAGACGATGGCTGCAGCACTTTGCGGATCTGTTCGCAGCACGCGAGATGCAAGGGTGGAAGATTCAGAATCCCCCCCAAAACACACACCCTAAGAAACAGCCAGTGGTGAAAAGGTACCAAAAGATACCAGTATCAGCACACCGCCATCTGTGGCAGGCCTTAGATTTATAATTAACCTGCTAGCTTAATCAAGCAGAAAAAAGTACTCTGGTTAATTAGGGGGAAGCAGAGTGAGGCAGCTGCTCTGCAGCACGTATATCATGGAGCTAATCACAGCTCTAAGGGAGAACAGGTACATCGCTCCCGCAGCGCAGGTGAAGCTTACGTGCGGAAGACAAAAACCTTGAAAAATTAATTCAATCCCCTTAAAGAAGAAAACAAAAATATCGCATTAGCTTTCACAGGCAAGAGATGGACAAGCTTATCAGATGAACCAGCTAAACCTTCTGAACAAGCGGTGCAACACCAGCTGCAGAGATTTCAGTAAGTCAGCAAAGCTAGACTAGAACGTGCAAAAAAGGGGGAAAAGTGGCCTGTAAGGCAAGGATTAGAGGCCACTGAAAACTTGATTCATCTTTCAGATGTAATATTGTGTATGGAACACAAAGAGGGTGGGGAATAAGCCAGCGCACAGCATGCTTCCAAATATCTAACACAAAGAAAAGAATGCACATCACCCACAAAATAAGACACAAGAAAAAACGTCACGGAAAAATAAGCTTTAGATGAGAACACTGATGTACAAAAGGTGGGAGAAGTGAGATGGCCTAAACAATGCACATCATAAAAATATGTTGCTGAGAACACATAAAATTCTTTTACATTAGCATACCCACAGACACGGGTAGCGTGTAATCCAGGGTAATTAAAGAAAGTTGCAGCAAGTGAATGAAGAGCTTAATCGTGGAGTAAAATAAAGCTGGTAATTCCTTCAACGAGGATAAGGCCCCAAAGGTGGCAGGTAAGTCATGAGTGACGAGTAACAGACATTTTCATATGTTGTTCTCTCTCTGTTAAAGAGCTAAACCTCGGAAACCCTTTCCGGGGGCTTGGATAAGGCTTGAGACATGGACAGAATCATTTTTCAATTACAAGAGAGGTTTCACACCCAAAAAAACCAGCCAGCATAATGCTGTACTCCAACTGAAGTGGCTCGGGCAGCTGGGAGAGGCATGCTCCTAGGGGATGACGGCAGTGTTTCATGCAAAGAGAGACCAATGTTTTGGAACACGAATGACGGGTGAACTCCCACACCAGGATTATATTGTTCGTCTGAATGGTCCTCCTCCAGTTTCCCACAGTTTGAAAAACAGCATAAAACCACCTTCTAAGAAATATCACAGCAACACTCGGGGAACTTGGTAACTTGGTGTTATTGCCAGATTTCACATCTTTAAAACCTTTCACTAACAAATAAGGAAATGACCTGACTGTAAGTTTAGTGATCATATTCCCCATCTTAAAAACAACAAACATTCATTTTACAGACAGAAACAATGAAATAAAATCTTTAAAGTGAGTCATCCAAGATTTTAAAGCAAATCTGTGGCAGCACCAATAACCAATTTTTCAGTCTCTATGAACATCAGTAATTTATCACCAGGAGTAATTTTTATACTGTCAAACTAGGAAATGTGTTAACTACCTACAGTCCATGGTGTCCGGATACCTGAAAGGATACAGACATAATGAAAAACACATTTGAAGTGAAAAGTACTGGCCCCGCTCCTATCTTGGTATCTTCCAGCATCAGTTCCCAGCAGGATGGTGTGCTATTATGAGTTACCAAGACTTAATGCTCTGCTGAGGATATTTTGAAATTTGAAGTTTAAACCTAGCCGTCACACAGGTTTCTCTTACCTGTTGAATTTTAGCCAGTTAATATAAACATATCTAGCCAACAACTGTGACAGAATCACTAAAGAAGGGTCCCATAAGCAAAATGTAAGGGGTTTTTGGTTTGGTTTGTTTTTTACCTCCTCTTGATCCAACATCTGTTGCTTTAGTTTTTCAGCCAACTGGCTCTGCTGGTTGATTTCATCATCCTGCAAGGAAAAAGGGTTGGAGATTTTTATTTTCTTTTCACAGTTCTTATTTGGTCACTTTTATTTCCCCTTTCTAGAAAAGAAACAAGAATAATGTCATAGCAAACCTTGTGCACGCTTGAGCGGTACGAGAGGAGAGAAAAATATACATACACGGAGCTACATAGTAAAAGCAATGTATACACGCAGTTGCCTCTAGTATATACCTAAGCAGAGGTGTCCCTGACGGTAAACAAGACACTGATGTGGTCAGAGTTGCACCTTATAACTTGCAGGAGACTTTGCCAACGCGTCATGTTTTATAGATGTACAAATACATACACACACACTCTCTTCTCCCTCTTCCTCTGTCCCCAAATTTCAGCTGAAGAGAGATCATTAGAGACAGATTTATTAACCCACTACAATTTACAGCTAGCTCTGAACTGCATTAATGAAAGAGGAAGCTCAAACCACAACAGAGAACTTGGACCCCTCAACTGCAGAATTTGTATTTTCCTACTCCATCACAGCCCTTGAAGAAAATACTGCCAGGTAATGCATGGCCAGGCATCCACTTTTACTGGCATTCCACTTCTTGGTTAAGACAGCATCCTCATGGGTAGCAACTGATCTTAAATACAGAAGAGGAATGATGATGGACTCCGCTGTATGAGTCCTTCCTCCAAAAAGCCACAGGAGGCACAACAAGTGCAGGACCTGACCAAGTCCACCTCTTCTTGTGATGGATATCTTTCCCTAAAGGAAGTCATCAAAGATAAATTGTTGCTTTCTACCCTATCACAGTCAACTGATATTTTGCGTCTCACTGACAAGCATGCTAATAGATTGATTTCTGATAGCAAATACAGCTGTCAAGTAGAATATATCAAATCATCTGCTAATATTAAAATAGTCCCAGATATAACATGAGAATGGTCTGCACTGTAACAAGTCAACACTGTTTTGGGGATCAAATACCTTCTCATTTCCTACAGTACTGCAGTAGCGCACCAGATTATACTTCCCATGTTTTTTAGGGTAAAACTCGCCTGCTGCCAGCTCCCTCAAAAATAATTAAATGGGCTTTGCTACTTTCGATGAGGGAAAGTGAAAGAATGCCTGACTTTTTTTTTCTTTTTCTAATCAATACGTAAAAGCTAGAGACTGCTACCGGGAGTGTATTCTCCATCACAGAAAAGCTGTAATTTCTTAAAGACCTTAACTGTTACTTTGAATGTCATCAACAGCGTGGAGAAAAGGAGGCTGAGGGGAGACCTCATCGCTCTCTACAACTCCCTGAAAGGAGGTTGTAGCGAGGTGGGGGTCAGTCTCTTCTCCCAAGTAACAAGCGATAGGACGAGAGGAAACGGCCTCAAGTTGTGCCAGGGGAGGTTTAGATTGGACGTGAGGAAAAATGTCTTTACTGAAAGAGTGGTGAAACATTGGAAGAGGCTGCCCAGGGAAGTGGTGGAGTCCCCATCCCTGGAGGTATTTAAAAGACGTGTAGATGAGGTGCTTAGGGACATGGTTTAGTGGACATGGTGGTGTAGGGTCGACGGTTGGACTCGATGATCTTAGAGGTCTTTTCCAACCTCAATGATTCTATGATTCTACTGCTGTGTGCAACCGGACTGTGCAGAGAGACCTCATGCACACCAGAGTTAAGCCTTAACCACAACTATCTACTCCCTCCCTCAGTATTCAGAAACAGCCAAACCTTAATATTAACATACAAGGAAACAAACAAATTTTCTCATATTTTCCTCCTAATTACAATTGAAAGTTAAAAACAAGTTTTGATTCAAGATTAAAGCTATCCTGAAAACTTTTGCTAGATAGGCTTTTAAGCTGTTCTCATCCATAATGGTCAACGGTTTTAGTATGCCTTTTTTTACCCACTTCTTATCTTCACACAAGCGAAAGCTATTAATGGCAAGTGCTCAGTAAATGTATTGCTGATAGCTTTAAGTGCCAATGATGTATTTCAAGCTGTGCAAATAATTAAAAAAAAAAAGCCACCTGCACTCCAGGCAGCGTTCACAGCTAGAACAACATGAACAAAAGAGACCCAAAGGGTGGTTATATATTTTCCTTAAAATTCTAATATACGATAAATATATAAAAAAATAAAGACACAGTCTCCCTTTTTTTCTTTCTCCTGTGACTCCAAGATGATGTTACAGTTTGCTGAGGGATTTTACAAAAATCACTGAAGAAAAGGAGGGCTGAAAAGCCTGTACTGAGCCCTTAAAATCAAAGGGAAACTTGGTTCCAATTTCATGGAGAATGCCCACAAACACTGTCTGCAGAGGGAACAGCAGCAGATAGCTGACATGATAGGACAAGATCTGTTTTTATGCAGTAGTAGTGTTTTGAACTTTGGGACATTTTCCAGTTCGAGGTGCTCAAGAAATACAGACACCCCCACCCATTTTGGCTTAGTTTTCCGTTTACACCCAGAGAATGGAGTCAAACCAAATGTTCACACCTTATCATCCAGCTGTCTGTAGAGACTGGCAATCTCCTCATCGTATTTCTGCTTCTCCTCTGTCGAGATGCTGGCAACAACCGGTGTGATGTTGTCAATAATCGGGGTGTTATCACAGGGCTCCAGGTTCTTCTGGTCCTTCGCACTGATCTGTTCATCTTCAGGCACAGCTTCTCCTGCAGGCACATAATCCGTGGTCATTACAATCCAAGAGAGAGGGTGGCCCAAAACCGTGGACACCCTAGGATGGTCCTTCAACAGTTGCCAAGAGGGACTCGGCAAAGGAAAGAAGGGCCGTATCCAGCTATGCAAGGCAGGCAACTGCCGTACATACAAACGACAGGCCAAGGTAGGTGTTGGAAGGATGGCCGTTCATTCTCCACGGTTAGACACACAAACACGCAAAATGCAGCAACAGTTTGAATGGCTGCCATTCAAAGCACTGAACTCCCGGCTCCGCTCAAGCCCTCTACAGATGGGATTAGCTCCATGGATTAACAGAAGTGTAAATAAGGAGGAAAAAGATCTGACTTTCAGCCTAAAGCCTAATGGCATCTAAATGGCTCTTCCTCTCCAGATTTCCGACTGCCTTATCAACCCTCCCTCCCCCATAATGAACTGCTAGAGCATCAGGACAACAAGTAAGACAGCTGCAGTTAAAACGATATTCACCTTCTGCCTTGTCGCATCTAAAATTCAGGAGCATAGACCAATTTTCAGATGTCGCCTATGCATACCAGATAGGATGTTCTCCCTACGCATTTTCTTTCAAAATCATTTTCTCCGAGGAGTATTTTCTTCGGTAACGTCAGTGCATTGCAATTGCGAGCCTGCTGCAGTTTAGTGAAGAGGGACAGGCGAGGCGCTCATGCCAGAAATTGAATCTACTCTCATTAGAGTCTGGTGAGAGACTCTGCGAGCCGCTGAATGCTGCATGCGTTGCTCAAGGTGCAGGAAGGTTGCATCCAACCCTTCTGCACAAACAGTTTTTTTCCATTTCTGTGAAAAGCTACAATATTTCAGTCCCATAAAGCTTTACTAGCCATTCCTCTTGCCAGAACAGTGTAGGCGCTATTTATCTTACTGGCAGGGAAACAAGTAAACAGGAGCAATATATCAAAAACCAAAAACACAGGCTAATTCAAGCCCCCAAACAAAACAGGGCATGAAAGAGCACGACCAACTAACAGAGAAGATAATCTTTTCAAGCTTAAAGAATGAAAAAGAATAACCTGAAATCAAGCACCATAACCTCTATAAAAGCACTACACTCAAAATACTTTTTGCCCTATTGCTAATGGCTTGATGATATTTTATATTATTAATGAGAAAAAATGTAAATTGATTTTTCATTGTTTCATTTCACTGGAGCAGACGAGGAAAAGTGGGCTCGGTCAGACTGTGGGACCTTGCACACATGGCAACGCTCCTCAGGCTGCGGAGAATCCATCAGGAGCCTCCCAAAATAAACCTTTAGATTTTCATTTCATTGTGGTGTTTCACTTAACCCGGAAGCTTTGTATGGCAGACTACCACAGCTGAAAGGAGGAGGGGAGCCCAATTTTGGTAGAGATCCTTGGACAAGAACAACCTTCTACCTGCAAAACACAGACCAAATTGTGCACTCGGATACAGGGCTGCTGAAATCCTGCTTCAGTGAGAACTGGGCACACCCATTTTCTGCTATAATTTTTTGTACAATATTTTCTAAATTTATAGAATAAGCTATACCAATGGAAAATTTATGCATCTATCTTGTATTTCATATTCAAGATGTAATTTCTGCGACATCTTCATTTGTCAAGAGCCTCCTTTGACAGAATATCCTTCCAAACGATGCCATTGCAGAAGGCCAGACAAGAAATCAATAGTATTTTGAATGCATTGAATGTATTGCTGGGTAACGCCAATGAGAAAAGCAGGACAGACGGCGGGGACGAGGAGGTGTGTGTATTTAGACAAAACAATAGAGACAGCGTGTTATAAGGCTTGTTTACGTGGCATATAGAAAGGATCTACACAGGTTTTCCTAAAAAAATATTTCTAGAATGGGAAGGAAATTGAAGTCGTCACATTTAGCAAACACAGAATGAAACACGCAGAACACGAGCGGGTTATAAATCCCCAGCACTCCTCAACACCACCAGCAGACCGACCGTCTCCATAGCAATTGCGCTATGCTGATAAGGGAAACATTCCCTGTGCTGAAGCCTCCAGAGGAAGACACGGAGCGCAATCATTAGGTAACGATCTCATCTGAAAGGCAAGTAAACAGCACAGGGAGCTGAAAGAAGGAAGCAATTTTTTGCACCCATAAAGGTCAGGTATTATCTTTTAAGTAGTGATTTCACCCAGGGTGTTCAAAACCAGACTTGACTGTGCAAAACAAATTGTGACTAATAATTAAATCACAGATTTGTTCTCACTTTAGATACTTCACGTTTGCAAGAGCTACATACTATTGAACTGCGAGACACATCAACATGTAGGACCTGGATGACAAGCAATTTAGAAAATAAAAATGACTCCAAAGCAGCGGGATTTTACTGTTGGGGGTTTGATGGGATTTCAGGGTGCAAGGGGGATGCAGGGTTAGTTTCTTTGGGTTGGGGGCTTGTTTGTTAGAGTTTGGGGGTTGATTTTTTTTTTTTTTAATACGTGGAATAAAAATATTAAAAGTAAGGATGGTTAGCTAAAATTATTTGTCAACGTTCCAGATTAAATAAAAATTCTTTAATTTGTGTGTATGCATAAAAATATTCTTCCTCCTCTACCATCCTACACTTGATCTTACAACCTACCCCGAACAGCAATTCCCTATGCTTCTAAACAGAAAATTGGCTGTTCTCAACATAAATTTCACTTAGAAGCCACAGAAGGAGACAAGTGGTGATTCTTCTAATCAGATGACACTCTTAATCATTGTACTAAAGGACTAATTATTCTAATGTTAAACTCAATTATAAAAAAACCCCAAGATCTAGCTACCTTAAAAAGCATAACAGAACCGATTCTCGTGCCTGAGGAGCAGAGTTCTTTTAAAAACAAAACAAACATAATGACATTTTACCTTTTCTTTATTACTATCACTAACATTATTAAAAATTATTGATGCCTTCCTGTATACTCTACATCTGATATCACGCTAGTTTTGGCATTTAAAATGGTGCCTTCTGTAAATGGCTGCTGCTGGTTTCCCTGGTTTTTGCTTCTTCACCTCTCAGTTATTACTATGAAGCGTGAGCTACAACTCTGAACGGTGAGCTTAGAATTAGTAGGACTCTTGTGATTTAAGGCAAGATTTAAACATACGTAACTTAAAAATACAGAGACATGTACCCATTCCCATTTTCTGGTACGTACCGTTTCTCCACCTGTTCAGTTCCAGCTCTAGATGCTGGATAACATTCTTTAGGCTCTTGTTTTTGTCTTTCTCCTTCTCGTACTTTTTCTTCCACTCCTCCGCGGTCAGCTCCAGATTCACAGAGACCGTGTTCTTAATTGTCTTAGCTCTGCACAACAAAACCAAGCGTCAGTTGCTCTGCAACTTGTATCTCAATACAACAGTGAGGATTCAGAAATTTTTCCGTAACACAAAGGGAAACTACTAAACATTTGCAATTTATCTTCTAAACTGCAAGGCCAGTGACCTGGAGCAGACATGGATCTGCCTCTTCAGATTCCTCCAAAAAGAGAAGCTCTGGAAACCGTTCTTGGATTAAGGACAAAACCAAGTCCTGTCATTAGTGCTCTGGTAGGGAAGCTGTCACCTCGCAGCTTCTCCTGGCCTGGGACCCACCGTAGAGTACCCCACACCAGCGTCTGACCACGGGCTCGCCCCATCTCTTAACAACCATCCCTTAAATTCCACCAGCAAAACTCAGCCGTATTTCAAGCATCACAGCACGAAGGGTGTCAACACAGTGATGCAGAGATACGGAAACTTACCCTTCTTGAAAGCCAAACAGCGCTTTCAAATACATTTTTGGGGGTGGAAGGAAGGGAAGGAGGAGAACGGCTGGTCACCACCAGGTAACTGGGTTACTGCCGGGCTGAGGAAGGCTCTCAGTGGGAAGGGAGCCTGAACTCGTGCCTGTGCCACTGTAGGCAGGCTCACGAGTTACTGCCTCTCTAGGCAAAAATATCACAAAATTTAAACCCTTCTAACAACAACCACCACCACTTTACTATCGTGAAACTGCTTAGCTCCAGCTGAACCTAAACAATTGCACTAGAAAATGCAAAGCAAGCAGAACCCCACCCCCCCCCCCGCACAGCACCTACTCTAGCAAATCCACAGTTAAAAAGAAAAACCAAACAAATTAGTAGGAATTAAGAAAGCTTCGGATCTTTGCCCTTCACTGCTCAGGCGCCGAGTCCCTCCAAGTAACTCCAGCGGTATCAGATAAAATAGAGACTAAGTAAAGGAATAACAGACAAACCTCTTACCAGTTTGTAAAGCGTAGGCTGAAATGCCAATACAAGAAACTACACCTAGGAATCAGCTACAGATGCACTGGCTAACTCTTCTTTGGGGAGGGCACATGATCTTCATTATTTTCTTCACAGCTCCCACTTAATGATGCTAAAGCACCCTTTAAATGTGGCCAATCACTAAAAATCCTGAAACTTTGGTTTGTCAGCAAGAAAACACTCCTCTATCTGTGCCTCAGACTCCAAACTGTGCTCCAGTGATTTGCACTATGTGGAAAGCAGGAGTTTTATTACCTCAGAAACGTTTAAAATAACCCTGCACTTTTAAAATACGCAGACGCCTAGCGGTTAGCTTTTACATATTGTCTCTGCCAAAAGCATGGCTCAAGTTTCCACTCATTTAACTGTACCGGGGAAAAAAAAAGCCACACCATAAAGTTTATCAACTGCGTTATCCTAATGATGGATGAAGTACTTACTAGCAACTAAAATTAAAAACAATATAAAAACACACAAAAAGATGGAGCAGAAGGAGAAGAAACCGACTCGTTACTAACAGAGGAGCACATGCACGTGTTGATTAGGATAAGTGGGCCTGTGAAGATGAATTTTACTCCTGATGCTTATTTTAATGGTGATACAATTCTTTTTTGCTAGGAAAAAAATGGAGAAACCAGTAATCACCCATGACTCATATACCTTCCCTTTATCGTTATTCAGACCCTTAATACTGTCACATCAGAAAAATGGAACACCACAACCAAAGAGCCTGTAAAAGAAACCACTTCCCATGGACAGCAGCATTCCTATCCAAAATGCTGACAAATAGCACCGTGTATGTCTAGTATGCGTGCTGCTCTGCAGGTCTAGTGCATCACCAGTCCTCCTGCTTGTATTCCCTTTCTTATTTCAGCCCAATTCTATAGCTTTTAAGCAAACAAACAAAACCCCTACAATAAACCCCAACCAAGCACTCTCACAAAGCATGTAGCTAGTTTCCCAGCTCCTTCAGCTGACATCCTAGTCCTCAGTAAGGAACATCTAAAAAAATGTTCCTCTTCCTAGAGAAGTGTTAGTCATGTCGCATCACTCCAAGCTCTGCTAGCCAGGATGTGCAGAGCTGGTTTGAAAATTATTTTGCCCCGAAACAGAAAGGCAAGTTTTACCGATCACTGAAGAGAGAAACGAAACCAAGAGAAACGTAAACTGAAATAACATGGAAACTGGACTTCCTCTACCCACACTTCCTTAAGTACCCAAGCACACAACTTCGCAGAGATCCTGGAGCACTGTTACGCATTACAGAGCAAAAGCAAACCCCTTTTAATCTAGATTAAAAAAACAAAGTAATTTTTAAAAAGCTACACTACCTTGTAATCCCCTCAATCCAAACTATTATATTTTACCGTTCACATTTCTTTTTACTTCAAATCATACCTGCGGACAGAGAGTTCAGCGTAACAGGAGGCAGACTGAAACCTAACACAGTACCTACTCATCTATTTAAAATGAAATGTCCCTTCTGCTGCTTTACTGCCCTGGAGTCTTATCCAGCATGAATTAGCAGGAACTTTGGGACCGCTCTTCTGTTCTACAGAGGTGCAAGACTCACGCTCGTCTGAAATCACCTGCAGTCAGAAAATTGTACGTGGGGAGGTTTAAACTGTGAACTATCAAAACATTTAAACTTTTACCATCAACAAAAACTGTGCAACTCATTGTACTTCAGAGTTGTTAACACTCTGTATTTAATTACTGCATCTTCGTATTTGCATTTACTCAAAATTTCTGTGACATTGTAATATACGGGATTTCACTAGAAGCTTGTATCTTCAATAACTTAAACTTACGTTCATCATACAACGGTGAATTAAAACTGCACAGCAACCCTTAACCCGATTATATGTTAACGACCACCTTCTCCTTTTACAGTCCTTTTCCATACAAACTTACTGCAGCGACCTGTGAACTCCCTTTGGGGAGTTTTTCCTGCATGCTGTTATTTAAGTGAGTAGCTTATAGGAAGGACACGCTATAGGAAGCGGAGATCAGAGGAACTGGTGCTTTTTGCAGCTACCTGGCTTGCGGCACGTGGGTCCCTCCCCACCTTCCACAAATCCCAGCAGCAGATGGCAAGTTAATACTGGTTCTGGCAATGCCGGACGGGGAGCGTGTTGCAGAACTGTCCTGCAGCCCTAACCTGCAGCAGCAGCCCTAATCCGCAATCGTCCCTTAAGAGGGCTGCGCCCGACTGCATCTGTTTGTCCTTCACCGCCCATCCTCCACTTCTACGTACTCTTATATGAATACACTAAAGGGATCATCTTCCCCCGCTAAAACCTAAGGAAAGCTCACATTAAAGGATAAAAGCGGGGCAATGAATTAATAGAAGATTGTCAGATTAATCTTTTATACATGATTTTACTTTCTAATATAAAATGCTCCTTAACAGTGTGGGCTTCGATGCAAAAATTATGCATGGTGGAAAACAACCCATGTTCAGACAAAACCACATTTATTATATTGTACAAACTGTTAAATAAATTATATTTCCAGCAATCATAACTTGCTAGTATTTTTTCTTTCTGCTATTACACAAATAAATATACACGAAACAAAGTGAGCCATTTTCCAAAGGATCAGAGTTCTCCTCAATTGCAACAAAGGCAGTAATTATGTAATGAGCCTGACCTATTTTTGCAAACTTTCCAAATGTGTTTCATATGACTATTGGCAACGAACACATATGGAAAAGAAATTTTCTCTCTGAACACTTCCACATTTATTTTATCCTTGCTTGTTTCTGAGGACTTGTTCCTAAATTGTTAAGATCCTTCAATCGTATGAAAATGTCTGTGAGCTGTCATGGCAATCTACCAAAGCTGTGAATGTTACACTGCGTCCACGCTCTTCATTTTTCTTAACCGTTAAAAAATATTTTTTGCAACCCTAACAATAATCCCTGAGATGCCATTCAAGGAGAAGACACATCTTAAAAGCATCAAGAGCAGTACCAGATAAAGCAAAACCGACGATTTTCCACTGAGCTAGCCAACAGAAAACTGCCCAATACCATTATCTTCCCCATAAAATTTCAAAGATCTACTGTAACGCTTTGTACTTCCTGCAGGAAAAAATTACCAGAGCTTCTAAGTAGTGCAGCTGCTGGCCGACATTAACATTTTTCTGGTACCATAGGAAATAAAGAGACAGTTTTCTCAAGTTCTCCCGTACTATTTTTGCACAACTCCAGAAACCATAACCTCCCTATTTTAAAATGCCTACTCATCTCGCTCCCCTCGGCACGGCTGGCTCAGAACATGTGGAAGAGCCCGAGTGTCATCCAGCCTAACGCCGAGTAGGACTCACCGCTGCCCGAACATCAGGGTCGACTTTGTTTCTGCTTCATTGAACACAGAAGGAGAACAGCATATCACGATGGTGGTTCTGCAGTTCCCACCCAAGGAATCCTGAAGTATTCGGGTCATTTTGCTGTCTCGGTATGGAACGTGGGTTTTCTAATCAAAATAATAAGTAAGAGACAAGAACAATTTTTTTAAATAATGATATCGTAATGAGAGAGAACATGAGCTGACAATGACAGGTTTAATGGATTTGAAGCATACAATCCTGAAGAGTAATTGTTTTGATTGTGCTAAGATTGGATAGCCACTCAAGTGAAATCACTCAGAATTAGTTTCTTATCTTTAGTAGAATAGCAAAAGTGTCACTGGTTTGTGGTTGGAAAGCTCGTATTTTCTTCTTTCTTAATTGAAATGTTAGCTTATTTTTTTATGTGCATGGCGAAGAAACGGGTAAATAGAAAGCCATTCTTCTACAACACAAAACAGGATTACTTACAGTTCCTTCTGCCAAGGCAGATATCACATTGCCTAAAGCAGACAAAGACTTATTGATATTTTTAGCTTCATCAAGAACAGCGCCCTCCGCTCCAGTTTTGCTGACCTACCAAAGAGAGCAGGCAACAGTCAGGCTCAGCTATCAGCAAGCGTCTGTACAAATACAGCTACAATGCAGACAGTGCAACAGTTAAAGATGCTCTTGGAAGAAAAACAAAGCAAGCTTATCCTCAGCATGAAGGAGGGGAATTTTATGTGCACTTTTTTGTTAGTGGAAGCCTGTAATACTTCTGCCTTTCTTCCACTGTACGAGCAAGCTCACTCTTACTTTGTTAAGGGAAAAGCTGGTAAGTCCGTGCTCTCCTGAGGACACTCGGGGACCACTTCCAAGACCAGACTGTCCACACAGATAGGGAAGACCACAGGTACATTCTCAAGGCACACGCAGTGGCACAGCATATGCCACCAAACGAGTACCTTGGCTTTGTATTTTGCTTGCACAGACCAAGAATATCGGGGCAGAAAAGGCATAATCTCACTCATGCAAGGCTCGCTGGCCCACAGGCTGGATCCCAAAGTGGCCCAGTCAAGAAGCTTGGTGGCCTGGGACCAGCACTCCTTTAGACAGTGACACAGTTTTATAGTCTTTTCTCTCTTTTTTTTTGGGGGGTGGGTGGGACGGAACAGAAATGTAGGATAAAGCTATATAAAGCTATATAAAGCTATATATTTTTCTCTACACTTGAAGCTACAGTATCTGTAATTTCCTCTAAAAATGAATGCCACATAAAAGGAAACGTAATTGTCTCTTTTAAGACGACAATCTACCAAGGAAACCCTTATTTCAGGTTTTCTGTACAATGTCCGAATGAACATAATGAACCACAGAAGTGTAGTTTTCAGAGGAGAGGGGGAGCCTGACTAGGCACTCATTTTCTAAACACCACTAGGAGTTTTTAATTTAACATTTACTATTATATGCAATAATAGAATTAACATGATTAATTACTCTGATGGATGGCTTCCGCATTGTAATGATGGATTATCAACTAGCACGTCCCAATGAGCATTCTGAAAGCTGCTCAGCCTATCAAACAAAATCTGTCATTTTACTTCTTGTTTTCAGAAAGAAATGGAAATCTATGACCACAATGAGAGACATTGCTTCATCATGAGTAATTATTTAATTATTTTGACATGCAGAGTAGTTACCAAGGATCCAGCTTGAATAAAGGATCCATAGCGTTGCAAAATGACGGGGTTTTAAATTCATTTCTTTAATTTACAGTGAAGCAATTTTGAACACTACAGAAGACATTAGAATTAGAACCGAGAAACAACTTTTTTCCGCTGCAGTACTGTTCTAGACCATTACTCTTTTGATAAACAGATACAAGTTCTTTTCTGGTTAGTATTTTTCTATATTGGAAAGCAGAAATAGTCACTACAATCAAGACAGTCATTCAGGGAACTTCAAGTAGATTTCAGCTGTGTAACTGCATTAACTGCTGTTATTTCATTGATCTAATATGTGAAATAATTACAGAAAACCTAGATTTAGGACATGTCTGAATAGAAGCAAATTAAGACAGCAGTCTAATATGACAAATTATGTAAAAATTATATTACTTTATTCAAATACCCATAACTAAATGTGAAGCTACATAAAAATACACTGGTTCAATTCACTTCATTATAAATGAAGGTACATTGCAGAGTCTTGGGTTTTGCATTTCATACCAATAAACGGTTCTGATCTGTTCCTTTCCCCACACCACATTAAAAAAAAAAAAAGAAAAAGAAAAAGATTGCCATAATAATGATAACATGAGATAAGGCTTCTGTAAAACTTCCGTAACTATACCTAGCTTAGTTTGCACTGACACACATTCACATGACCAGTTTAGCGATCCCACTAGGATAATTCAGCCATTTAGGAAAAAGGAAAGATTACCTTCTCGCTTCCAGCCAAGTCTACCAGGTAAAGCTTTCCGCTGAGTTTCTTCTCAGTTTCCACATTCTCTTGCTTAATATTAATGAGGAAGATACTGTGGCTCCTAGAGCTGTGTTCATTCATATCTGCAATCACATTTGAAAGGTTTTATTTAAAATTACTTTAAAACCTGACAAGAAATTATATTTCGTTAGAGCTAGCCCATGGCTAGCAAATTCAAAAGGATGAGTCCATTCACTGGAGAGCCCAGACCACGGTACCGACAGCAGTGTCTACGCCAAGAGCTGCAAATAAAGCTCATAGACTACAGAATGAGCTCCCAACATGACCAAGTTAACCAGATTCATGATAAATGACAGCCTTAGGAAAAAAAAGCTTTTTTTCCTTTCTTTCTTCCTTTTTTGAAAGTTTTTCCCCCCCCCGAAGCAATAAAATTTGACCAGAAATAGTAAAAAATAACAAAAAAAAAATCACAGCATAAGAATAATAAAATAACATTACACAGATACAGTAAGAAATAAAGGTTCTGTCCTCTCATGCTTCTTCATGAGTATAGACAGCTCACACAAAAAACTGCTGTGATATAACAGACAATATTTAGACACAGAACTACAATGAGGATCTATGTTCAGCATCCTGGACAGAGGAATAATTTTGAGCTGAGCAAGAGAATTTAAAAAGAAGTAATAATAACTGCAATAAAAAGAAGCTGGGCAGGTCTCCGTGCAATTGCGTGAGGAGAACTCCCAAAAATTTAGCAGAAGTTTTCATCAAAACACACTATTTGAAATTTCAGAGTGATTTTTATTGCTTATGTAATTAAAAATCCTCCTTCACCCGGACAGCAGGTAAAACACAGGCAGTTACACTTTCAGCTTCCACTTATTCTAAGTTTGATTGTAACCGTGTCATGCTTGAAGCTTCATAAAGTCACAAAAAGAAAACATTAAGAATCAGTAAACCACTTTCTCGTCTGTTTTCTCTATTTTCTCTGTTACTTTAAAATCCACTACCACCTTTCCCCATTCACATTCACAGCAGTACTTATATTTATCTGAACTCCCTTTTTCTCCTCCATCTCCAAACTCATTTTTTTCAATAACACTTCCAAATTCACTCCTTGCCATTTCAGCGTACGTAAAATTCATTCTCTGTCAACTTTTGTCAGAACTTTTCTGTGTGCACCAAATGCAACAAGCAGGATCACAGCAAAAGGTGTATTTGGGTATTTTCTGTTAAAGAGGATAGCAGAAACAACGGGAGGAAACGTTACTCAGAAAGAGAATACATTTCTATTAGTATGATGAGAAAGGCATGGGAAAGCTAAAGCAATACAGTATTTACCAAAGCAAGAAGGCAGAGAGACATGGAAGAGAAAGAAGTTACTCAAGTGCATCATCAAAAATAGAAAATAAAATAAAATTACAACAACAACAACAAACAAACCCAAACGCCCACACAGACCCCCAAAAAGCCCACTCCACCATGAAAATTTGAGTTACAAGCTGAGGTTCTGCCAAGCTCACTGCTGGGATCAAAGACATCTCACAGTATAAATTGGGAAACAGGGCAAAGATACCTGCCCTTTTTATCACTGTAATGCTAGCAGGCTGCATTCAACATAACGTCAACAAATTTGGCACAGGCTGAAGTGATTATTAGGTTTCTTAAATCAGGAAGGTTTGTTTGCTTTGCCATCATTGAAACTCAGTCCAAGCCGCTGCTTCACTGGGATAACTTGCAAGAGAGAAACAGGCAGAATCTGGTAACTGCTCTGCAGTCTTTGCCTGCTATTTGACCAGTGAATTGCTCCGCGTTCTTGACTTGTAGCACAAAGAAGAATATATGTACATAATTTCAAAATATCTATACTATGTGTAACAATACGTAGTTTGACTTTTTATCTAACGATACTATATAATTGCCATTCAGGAGTTCTCAAAGCCGAAAGTCAATAAGTGTTTCTGTATGCAGTGAAGCGGTAAAAAAAGCACAGCTCTATTAATTCTAGAGCGTTATAATTTGTGCATCATTGCATCGTTCACGTAAGTAACTGAAAGTACTTTGTGAACATGAAGAATCAATACACCACTAGGAAGCTACAACCACCCACACCGTGTAGCCAGGAAAGCTTCCACAGAATACTTACTTGTAACGGCTACATGACGGTTAGCTTTCCCTTCATCAATGACATCCAAAACTTCTTCAGGACTAGATACAAATCTTTCTGTACAACCCTAGAAATGCGCAAGTTGAAAACAGAGAAGTTTAGGAAGTGTCCTAGTACTCCAAATGCCATCAGGAAGAATATTTAGCGCTGATGAACAAAAGAATTAGAAGAGCCATCAACATCCAACATGATCATTAGGGAGGCAATGGGCCAAAACACGCCTTTGTGTGGCTTTCAGGAGGAGTCCACAGGATAACTTGAGAGATAATTTTCTTTCACGAGATTTAAGACTCGGTCAAATCCAAACACACAGTAGAAGAGAGCTTCTATACTTAGAACACATGGCATGATACAGCATATATTCCTGTTACTAATTTGCGTTAGATTACATACCCAAATTAGTTTTTCTCTCTCAAACTACAAGACAAGATGCATAGTCCTTGTTCTTTGCCTTAATGCAGTATTACTGAAGGCATTATTTTATCCAATTTTTTTTTTTTGCCCTCCCCAGGATGAGAATAAACAGACCAATATTATATGTACATTATTAAGGTTCACATATGTTCATAACAAGTATATTACATCTAAGTGAGGGCCCAGGAAGTCATAAAACAAATTCTTAACCCAACAAACCTGTTCTAAAATATCGCAAGGTTACAGCATCTATACAACAAAACATTAAAGAACAAAATTCTTCAAGATGTTCTCTTTCATATCTGACACGAAATGGGAATATGAATACTTAAAATTTAACACCATACTAACAAAATGTGAATGTTTAAAGACAGGAAAATAAAGCAAACATGATCCAAGCCCATTAATATTTCAGAAAACTTTAAATTCAGGGACCAATACTACTTGAACATTCAAGACTCTGTACGTGAGTTGAATCATGTCAAGCAAACGCACTGGGATACAAATGGAAATATGTAAATAAATGCATATGTGAGAAAGAATGAAAAAATGAGCATCAAATTTTCTTTGTACCTTAACATATGGGACTCTGTTTTTATCTTCATGTACAGCGAGGTTTGTCTTTGACACTAGAAAAAGAGATGGAGATCATTAGGAATATTTCACAGGTAACAATGTGTCAACTACAGGCATGACAGACAAATACTGTGAATGTATTAAATTTGTAAATGAGGACTGTAGTCACTTCCCACTCCTTATTAGCTACCAATATTTCCGTTACGTAAAACTTGTTTCTTGTTCTGTCAATCTTGTACCTGTTTCTTTAAAGTTAACTTTACCGCACGAGAGCTTTTGTTTATTGCTTGGATTAATAAAATAAACACAGACCAAGCTGGATTTTGCCAAAGCAGCAAAAATTTCAAAAGAAACAGAAGAACACAGTGGAATTCAAAAAAGCTCGAATACCCGTTCCTGGCGTTACCGTTAGCATACATTTCTCTGTCTTCAGACTGATTCAACACATCAATTTGCACTTTCGTCAACATACAGCATGCATATACAGACACACAAATTGTAAGAGAGACGGATAACTCCCAACAAACTCTACCTAACAGAAGCAAAGCAAGGAATACGTTGAACCAAATGCATTCTAAATTTAACAAAAAAGTTTTACTTTAAGAATACACATTGCCAATGAGGCTCAGACATGCCTTGAAGCCTGTAAAATCCTCTGTACTCACTGATTTATAATCAAGCTATGTAGCACTGCAGAGGTAGGTGCATGAGAGTCAGAGATCAGACGACTTAAACTGCAAAATTCTCTTTCACAAACCCAGTCATACAGCGTAAATTTAAATCACTCTCAAAGAAAGTAACTGTTTCCCCTTAAGCGTTGATTCAAAGCACTGTACCAAGCCCCACAACCCTCAGTCACATAAGAAATGCAGAACTTACCATCGAGTAGGTCCCTTATTTTGTCCAAATATATCTCAAAGTAGGAAACCTAATTAAGTAATCATAAACATTACAGATTTAAACATTGGCGATTTAAAAATCTCTGTACCTATATTCCATATCTGTCAAAATAAAAAGCACCAAACTAAAAATAAAATCTACCTCCCACATTCTTTGAATCACATCTTTCATGTGGAAGTATTTGTATTTTGAATGATTTACACGTCATTGATCTTTCTCCATTTACCAGTGATTCATCAGGAAAGCATACAAAAAACCTTCAGACAAATCTTATCACTTTTTTTTTTTTTAAAACACAAAAATATTGAACAGAATCGAATCAATTCAGCTAGTATCATATCAGTACAGCTGCATCACGAGGAGGGTAAATTTTGACAACTGTAAGAGGCATATTGATATTCACCAGCACAAAAGCACACAGCACGTTCAGTGGTTTAACATACAAGTTACATAAGCTTAAGCAATATAATTTAAATTAAACTTTTAAATGAAGCATATGTAAAAGTTCTGTCCTGAAACAAGTCCCAAAGAGGAAACTGAAAACGGCAGCTTTTCTGTTAAGATATTCATAAACGTGAACTATGATAGGAAACCGCTGAAACAATTCAGTGCTGGCGGAACATGATTTATAAAGTGATAATCTTCTGCCGGGACAGGAATTTACCATGTCCTGTACAAGGGGGTCCCCGTCCGTTGGTATCCAAGTGCTATCATGTAGAATAGCAATAGCCACAGGACAACTTTACAGATGATGAAAAGAAAGCAGTGTCACTCCTGTGGAAGCCATTTCTATGAAAATTCAGAGGCGTCTCCTCTTAAGAGGCTCGGTATTTTACAATTAAAATATTATTAAAATATTAAAGTATATATATGAAAATATTTAGATGGTTTATTTGTACGTTGTGTGTCTGCTTCTTCTGTCTGTACTTCATGAGCACACCCACAAAGAGGCACTGCTAAGAAGGCTCTCAATACAAAATGACCCACACCTTCCAGCAGATCAGTAACCGGTTCAGAGGTTCTCTGCTAGATTATCAGGGGGAAAAAAAAAAAAATATATATATATATATACCCCCAGAAGTGCTTCAAGGGCTTTAATACAAGAAGCACTAAGAAGTCACTCATCTCCAACTTTTAGGCACAAGAGGGACAGAGGAGGAGAGCTCCATTCTCGGGGAGCATCACCTGGTCACAGCAGGAGAAGGGACAGTGTTTTCACACTCAGCCTGTGCCCAGCTACTTAACTTCACTGAAGCTGCCTAGGTATATTTTGTGTGTTTTGGGGGAGGGATCACACAGAGGAGTACCCATTTTTCCTGCAATCCATAGGGTAATTTTACCGATGTCCACTTAGAAGACAGCTGTACCCTGACCCCAACTCTGCCAGGTGAACTGATGCCCCCATGGCTGAGGGCTCCCCAAGAGACTGGATGAACAGTAGGAATCAGGTCACTGAAATAATTTGAGATCGTATGTTTGGTATCGCAATAAGGACAGGGAAAACATATCAGCTGTTCAAATCAAGACTTAGTCCACCATCTTAAGGAACCCATATGTAAGATTGTGAGATTAAAAATTACTTCCAAACATCCTTCCGTAAATTGCCCAAAGCCATCTTTCCTCCATTTCAAACCCACATATTATGGAGGACTGTTTACGTCATTGAGATAGGAACAACATGTCAGTATTCTCTCAAACGTCATGCAGATCCACAGTATTTATGGTCATAACTAGTGGGGCTGGGGTACAGTCTTCGGAGAAGCTGCAGTGAAATAAGCGTTTTCTTACCATGTCGGCTAGCCTATCAGCTGTGGTGAGAGACAAGGCAACCAACGGACTAGCAAACCTGAGCTGAAAACACACTCAAAAAGAATTTCCATCAAAGGCTAGGAACTGTATTGGATTATTTCTAGTAAATATCCTCAGTAACCAATGGTTTTTTGAGTTCTAAAAGGGAGAAAGGAAAAATTCTGCAGCACAGCGTTACAGCACAAATGCAGGTTTCCCATCCAGCTCAACCTTCTTCCACCCGACCCATTACGTAACCCGTCATTCCGCATTTACCTTTATATGAAACTCCAGGTTTTCATCCATGGAATAGATGTGATCAAAGATGTCATGTGCAATTCTCGGAATGATTCCCATGAGCTGAGGGTCGTGCAGCTTCCCCTGCGGACACAAAACCAAACCGTAACTTGGAAAGCCTTGCTCAGGCACAAGAGAGGAGAAAGGCTTGTCCAAACACACCTTCCTCCAGTGGGCCCCTATGACAGTGTCTGCTGCTCGGGGGGGGATTTGCTTGATGTAAGTCCACAGAAAAGGTGGCAGAGCGACTCGACATGTTAGCACTTTTCACCCGACGGAGCACCTATTTGGTGTGTCAGCTCCTGCCATTTGCCAAGCGTGCTGTCCTGCCGCTATTTACACTGTCACTCTCCGACCAAAGATAGACGAATAAACACAAAGAAACGTACAAATTACAGCCTGGTTCTCCCAGTTAAATCCGGTATTTGGAAACATGTCAGAAACATGAAGTATTAAAGCATTTTGTTCCTCTTTCACCACTACGCTAGAAAGCTAAAGGGAAATCTGGGTTGCGGGGATTTGGGAATTAAGAGCAATATAGTCTGATTTGAGCTTGCTGGGCCTATTGCCAGCGAACTGTGCCTTACAAACACTACTGTTCTCCACGTTAATTTGCACAACTACCCTCCTCTATTCTTTCAAGAACTGAGTCTTAACTAAACCCAACAATTTCCCTGGCTGCATGGCTCCTTTTAGTTGCTTTGCTCTTTCTGAAAAAGCCAGACACGTACAGGAAAGCTAACACCACTTGAAAACTGAACAGAAATATAAACTCAAAATAAAAACCTTTTCTGACTACAGCGTACACCGTATTATAATTTCCGAATGTTTTATGAAACTGCTTAAATATACAATAACAAGTCAGTAGTCATAAGACTCCATCAGGACATAGCATCTAGAAACTCTAATACACCTTTTGAATATATCTTTGTCCAAGTATCACTGTCCATATCAGCACAACAAAGCGTCTTACTCCAAGCAGTGGTAGGGAAATTTTTATTTTGTTTAATATAGTTGGTAACCATACAATTCCAAATCACGGAAAGTCAGATTTGATCTGTAATTGCTAAAAATTATTAAACACCAACATTTTTTTTAACAAAATAGGAAGAAAATCATACACATGTACATGTATTTCTCAGTATAATGCATGTTTGTGAATGACTAGTGGGTCACATTGACCCGTTTTCCAAGTTTCCCAGCCTTTATTAGGATACTCAACTATAGTCTTTTTAGACATTGCTTCCTTTATGCTAAAGCTGGTGAAATGACAGTCAACTTCTAAGCATCAACCTAGGATGAAGGAAATTTAACATGAAGAACTGACACAATCTCTCCCTCTCTATCTCAGAGCTGGTATTTAAAGCAGTTACTAGGTTTCTGCCCTTGAATTACACATCCTGGGGAAAAAAAGCCGGGGGGAATATAGATAAATCAGTTACATTGCTGACTGCCTTCTCTATAAAGCAGCACTCAGCTGTATCTAAAGCGTGAATATTTTATTTATATTATAAAAATAATATTACCTTCTGCAGTGGAAGCAGTTAAATGCTATACTATATCTAACATCCTATTAAGCTTCTCAAAAACTAAAAAGTCCTTGTCATATGATACACCATTTTATTTCAGACTATGAGAATGAAAAAGAGGGTGATTAAAAAAACTAAATCCCTGATGGAGGGGAAAACTTGTATGCACAAACACACACTTAAAGCAAACCCCAACGCTTTGTTTTAGCTTGCCAGCACAGCACTCGGTTCCATCACACAGCGCCATTACTGAGCAGAGACCGCAATACAATTTCCACACTGTCCACCCCTTCTCCCTGAAGAAGTCCTTGAAAAGCCCACTGAAACCAGCTGACTACCTTGTATTACTGCACGGAGAGAGTTTTCCCGAAGAGGGGAAAGGAGTTTTTCCTCAACTAGAATAAACAGAGTTTTGCTGGCATTTCTTCAGCGCACATGAATGCAACCAAAGGTATGTCTACGCTACATAGCGCTGCAAGACGCACGATTCCTAAGGCAGCAGAGGCAAAGGCAGCTACAGAATGAGAAATGCTAGAGCTATGCAGTGCCCCCCCCTCTTCTATAGTAGCTCTGATCGAGCTGGGTTGTTAGCTCAGCCAAAGACGTTTGAATTCAAAGTTTTGTTGCAGAGACTTCTGTCTGCACAGAGGTGCATCAGCTTTGGGATCCCTGCACTAGGTAAACCCTTCCTCTAATAACTGCTTGGGCTCTGGCTAAGTGACAACTTATAGAAGTATTTAATTAAACATTCTCCGGGCCTCAACAGGCCCTGTAATAATTATGCTTCCCTTTACATAGCTTTCTCTAGCTCAGAAGAGAAAGCAATCTGTAAAACATGATTAAGTGTGCATGTAACCGAATCTACAACTTCTTGGGTTTTCTCACTAAGTCAGTAGAAACTTCAGTGAAGCAAGATCACATTCACTGCTTTGCAAAGAAAAAGTTAAGATCTTTAAAACGCTGTAACACCAGCACTCTGTGATGTATTGAAAAAAAAAAAAACCCAAACCACTTTTACTTTATCAATGGATTTTTATTAAAACAAGAGATGATTGAAGCAAGTCCCACTATAATTTATGGAGACCCTAAACTGGAAGGGAAGAGAAAGGTAAAGGTAGGCTATTCACTGGAAAGCTGGAATAAAATTTAAAAAACAACAACAAAAAACCCCATCCAAAAACCGAAAACCAACCCCTCACATGGATTTAGCTGTAACCTCAGAAAGAGTTTGGAGAAACGTGCTGCTGCTGCCATGCTGACATTGCAGTTAGTAAACTCCCCCAAATCACCAGGACAGTTCTCTGCTCATTAAAGCCTCTCATTTTAATAAGAACATTAATTTCCACATTTAAACATAGCAGGCAGGCAGGAGCTAGTGAAGTGTAACATTTGAGACAGTGCTGTTTTATTTCAGGATGTTGACATAATAACTACAATCTATAGGGACCCACTATTGAAAACGCTATTATAAGGTCAAAGCCCACCAATATAATTTTATGGGCAAAAATATGTAATTTTTAAGAAGGTTTTGGTTATATCCTGCTATACAGGTTGGCAAATGTTTCATCTAGCACAGCAGAAAGACCTATGTATGTCAGAAAGCCTATCCCGGCTATATTATACTACCGTGTCCTGTTTAAGCTTAACGCTAACACTATGAAGCATTTCACATTTCACAGAAAATCCTCCATAACAGCTTTACCAAGAGGATTTACTATTTCTTCAACTTCAGACTATTTTTTTCTTCCACAACATACTTCAGCAACTTTACAAGAGGATGTTAGGTTAAAAGGGGGATTAAAACCGAATATAGATTTGATTCCACTTTAAAATGACAGCTTTTTCTTTATTAAAGAAGTAAAACAGCCATTTTTCTACAGTCATTTTCTTTATCGCAGCTTGTAATTCTGAATATAAATTGGCTTTAAGAGATCTTTTCCTATGCCGCGTGGAAGCACCAGCTCAAGCCCTCCAGACATTTTGATTTAATTACATTCAGAGCTGGTGGATTACTCAGCCATTGTGCCATCTGTGAGGGCTGAGCTAGTGATTTCCCCCATCCTCGCAAGGACAGACTTAATTAGATGTGAGGCATCGGTTATTGCATCCTCCAGGAAAGGAGCAACTGTGGCAATCGAACAGCAATTGCACCAGGGCCTGTTGGCTCGAGGGAGTGTTGCTTTCCTTCTCCTTTAACCTTCCGGTTATAGTCAGGTCACCTGTGTTTATCGTGTAGCAAAACCATCTGATGCTGTTAAACAAATGAAAGCTCATTTTTTCCTTTCATTTAGCAAAACTTTGCTGTCGACCTCCTGTTTGAAGTTCACAGTTGAATTGAAGTGCTCCAAGACACATATGCCCAGCTTGTACAGCGTTGTGATGGAACAATCCTATGCGAGGATTAAACACTTGAGTGATCCTCCTTTTTTAGCAAGAGACTAAAATATCTAAATGTCTTCTAACCGAACAGTTAAAAAAACCAAAAACACAGGAAGAAAACTACACTGTCACACTTCACGTAGCAGAAATAGGAACAGACTCAGGACTTCAGCCACTGGAATTTGGTACAATTTGGTATTCTTCTCCTCCAAAGCAACAATTCTCAGATTCATCCATCTGTGCTGCAGCACGCGAGCGCGGTATTCCCAGAAGGGGGGTGCACATGAGAAAACCAATAACCAAGGCACGAATTTTCATAATCCTGTATGCAAGGGCACTCTGAAGACCCTTATTACTGTTTTCATTTGTGGATTAACAAATCTCATTCAAATCCCTTAAAATAAACTGTTATGACAAATATGGAGAAACTATACATGGTATTTTCCACTCACCATTTGTTAGTTTAGCTAGATATCTGTAGACATCTCTTGAAGAAAACTCCACATTGAAAGAAATACTACAGCTTCAAAGGCAGTAGAAGCTAAACATACCCAGATCTCTCTTTATATGTCACTCACAGCTGAGTGCTCCAGATAGCTGGCTTGTTAAGGTAATCGGTACACATAATTCTACTGCTGCTACCAAACTGATTTAATTTTGCCACTGTACCTCCATAGTATGCGTTTTTCCTGATGATGTCTGTCCATAAGCAAAGATTGTGCCATTGTAGCCTTCAAGAACATCTGCAAGAAGAAGAAAAACTATCAAAACTCATATTGACATCTTAAAGCTGGATTATCAGCATTTCATAAGTCTTCTACAATGTTGAAGCTCAATTAGAAATAGTTCGTGCAATAAAGAATGGGAAAAATGTGACAAAATAGCTACCTTTACGCCAAAAAAAAAATCATAATAAAATCTAAATTAGAAAATTGCAGAATTTTTGACATTTCACTTTCCTGGGAAAAAAAATATCTCTGGACACTAGATATTATCCAATATACCTGTGTAACATGGGAAAGAGAAAACTTAATTGCCTGCATTTTAAACCATCATGCAGATGATGGTTTAAAATTAAAACAAACTCATAGAGAAAATTAAACAAACTCATACTGTATATTTCTACTACTATAACACCCTCAACAGCTCATGGCCTCATTAATTTCCGAGCTTGTCTGCAAAGCAGGAGAGCAAAGCAAGAAGAAAGTCAGACGCACAGGAATTTGCTTTATTGAAAATATACTTCTCTCAAGGCAGAATGAATAATTTTATATTGCATTAAGATATAAAAGTATCAATTTTCAGCTTCGCAGTGTTTAATGTCTATAGTAGCTTTCAGAAATCCGGGAGGGTTGTAAACCAGCTGGTTCTTACACACAGTCCCACGTCCATTCATTGCCGTTGAAAGGATTACTGGGTTGGACTTGCTCCAGGCGAGTGAATTTAAAGTCTTAAGTAGGGGCACCTATTTATGCAGCTTTCATGTAAAAAAGAGTAATACTTACTAGAGTTGCTAATACAGAATGAAGGAAACCTTCAGTCTAAAAACCAGTGGTGATAACCCCGTGCTGCTCCCATCAGCCTCCTCCGAAAGACCCCCCAGAGCCCCCGAGGGTAGCAAGAAGGATGCTGGCCAGCGTGCTCTGCTTAGGGACGCCCACCTTCCCCTCGCCACCATGCCCGATGATGCCTCTTGCCGGGTGCCAGCAGCATCGTACTCGGTACTGGAGCTCTGCCACGGGCCTCCAGAGCAGAAACACCAGACAGATATAGAGCAGCAAAGCCAGGGGGGAGTCAACGGCGATAAATAAAAGCAAAAGGAAAGCTCGACTCTTGCAGCCTGCAGAGGGGACTGAGAGCAGCTACCAAAGCCCAGCTGCCATCTGGCAGGGCACAAAGTTTCCTGTCCACGGCCACTTCCAAATGCATCTCCTGCTTTTAGAGTTGGCTTTCTCTGCTTCTGAAATATTGGTTACATTTCCCACCCTCTATATCTATACAAATAGAGGCTACCAGGAGGAAAAAAAAAAAAATACAGAATCATAGAGTAGTTTGGGTTGGAAGGGACCTCTAAAGGTCATCTAGTCCGACCCCCCTGCCGTGGGCAGGGACATCTTCAACTAGATCAGGTTGCTCAGAGCCCCGTCCAGCCTGACCTGGAATGGTTCCAGGGATGGGGCATCCACCACCTCTCTGGGCAACCTGGGCCAGTGCTTCACCACCCTCAGTGGAAACAATTTCTTCCTTCTATCTAGTCTAAATCTACCCCCCTTTAGTTTCAAGCCATTCCCCCTTGGCCTGTCGCAACAGGCCCTGCTCAAAAGTTTGCCGCCATCTTTCTTATAAGCCCCCTTGAAGTACTGACAGGCTGCAAGAAGGTCTCCCCGGAGCCTTCTCCTCTCTAGGCTGAACAACCCCAACTCTCTCAGCCTTTCTCCATAGCAGAGGTGTTCCATCCCTCTGATCATTTTTGTGACCCTCCTCTGGACCCGCTCCAACAGGTCCGTGTCTTTCTTATGCTGAGGGCTCCAGAGCTGGACGCAGTTCTCCAGGGGGGGTCTCCCCAGAGCAGAGCAGAGGGGCAGAATCCCCTCCCTCGACCTGCTGGCCACGCTGCTTTGGATGCAGCCCAGGGTACGATTGGCCTTCTGGGCTGCGAGCGCACGTTGCCGGCTCATGTCCAGCTTTTCATCCACCAGTACCCCCAAGTCCTTCTCGGCAGGGCTGCTCTCCATCCCTTCATCCCTCATGCATGTATATATATGTACACATATTTATAGTAAATATACACATGTCTGTATTACATATTATTGCATATAACATCATATTATTACATATACATAAACACACACACATATAATCTCCTTATTTCATATGTATGTATGTAGACAGTCCAGCTAGGAAGGAGAATTAAATAAGGTATGTTAGAAAAATATAAAAAGAATGAAGAAGAAAAGTGTGAAAAAAATTGAGATAAAAACCAGAGAGATGATTTCAAAAGAAAGAAATGGATAAAAAGAAAGGAAAGGGAAAGAGATCTTTTTCCGAGACAACCATGACATAGACCCACATTTCCTATAAAGCAATACTGAATAAGGATGAAATTGGAGTGAAGCCATTTAAAAACATATATTATAATTAAACACAGAGCGTAACTGTTTAAGCTGTGGCAGAACTGTTTCGGGGAGCTGAAGAGGACAGACATGCTAGAGGTTGTGTAGACCTCCACAGAGTATTCCTGGGTAAATTTTTCAAATCTTGAAATCTAGAATGACGAAGTTAGAGACTATAATTACTGTCATTCTGGTATTAACATTTCGTATGAATTTAGCATCCTCATCTGTTTATAAAAATAGGGACACTGCTTATTCCTGCTTTAAGGAAACAGAGTTTAAAATAAGGAATTATAAATAATAATTGCATAGATGAGAAACCAGATATCCAGCCATAGATGCAGTGCTGTCCTGAGTTCATGCCTTCGACCCATAATTTCACCAGCAGGCTTCACGATAGGACCAAATTTCATGTTATTGATATTTCAAAACATTCATTCACCAGTTCTTTTCCGAAGGAAACATCTCATTGATGTTTGGTTCAACACAGATTGAACTTGAGTGGAAGGGAAGGGCTACAACAACGATAGCTTGAACACAGGAGAAAACAGCTGGCGAGCCTCGCTGCTGGCCATCCGCCTGCACCACGTTCGAAGCCCATTCACTTGAACTTTCATGGGTGCAATTTAAACAGCATTTTTTCCAATAAATCCTCAATATATACTAAGCATTGCCTTTGGGAGACATTAAAGTATTAACAAGAGAAAATTAGCTGCTTAGCAAATTCCTGAAGATTGTTGATGATTAAAACTTTAAAACGAATTCTGCTAGGAGCTCCACTCAACTTGCACCAATGGGTCTAACTTGGGTGACCCAGCAGAAACACGAAGCGCAGGACCAAGGAGGTGGAGAGAGAGATGCAGCCAAGCATCTGCAGCGTAAGAGCGGTGGCAGCAGCTCACAGGAAATAAAAGTTGTATCTTGTTTTTTAATACAAAAATATTATTTCCTTTTAAAAAGTTAATCAGATTAATACTAAATTTCAAAATAACCTATAGGCAAGGCAGTATTTAATGCAACTGTATTTGAATTTTTTTAAATAAAAAGCTTACTTGACATTTTTCCTATTAAACACACACACATATATAAGCACAACAGGGAAGCAGTCATATTTAACTTATGAGGCTACATCCAGTTGTAAGTACTCCGTATCTATTGCGCATAGAAGGCTCCATCTTTGTTAGCCAGCAAGCAAAGAAAATATTTGTGTTTGGACTTTTTTATTCTAAACTAAAATCTAGCTGGAAGTTGGAAAAGAAGGAAGGTTCGTTTTCCTCTTTAGATGAAAGCCAGCACATGGGGAAGATGAGCTAAAGTGTCTGGAAGGTGCACAGAACTAGAGTTTCAAAAGGTGTTTAGGCATCAAAAAAATATAAATAATTGTCCTGGGGAGGGGTGGTTCAGAAATCCTGAGCAAACCTGTGCAACCCCTGTTTGTTTCTAAAATACCACCTAGCATCCAAATACCTTTAAATTCCCAGGACAGTTGAACACAATCTAAGAGTTCACTACTACTATTTCCTCTTTTTGGCAAACTTGGTTAACTTAAAGAAAAATAAATAGTTTGAATTAAAAAAAGAAAAAAGAAAAAAAAAAGAGGCTTATTATCTCCAGGTGAATGCAAGGTACAACATCAGCTCTATACTGGTACACAGCCTAGGGGGAAAACAATCTGATTAATCAACTGTTATGTAAGAAAATTGCTCAGAATTTGCATCAATGTATACTAAGACACATTCTGCTTGAGGTAGCACAGATAAGTAATTTACCTTCCCAATTAGCGAAAAATACCTTAGTCTATGAAAAATAGTCCTTTGCATCACCTGCAATTAAAAAGGCTGGTGGTCTCAGTGGTGGAAGAGGTTATCTTTGCTGGAAGGCATTCCACCTTAAGATAGTTAATATACCATCTGTCAACTGAATAAAGAGAGAAGACAGTCCCCGATAGAAACAGCCTGCACAAAACTTAAGAGCGAGGGAGAGGGAAGGGAGAAACACAGATGAACGAAGCAACCGAACAAAGGTCAGTTGGGATTTTTACGTAACTCGTAACAATCAAAAAAAGTCCAAGTGCTTCTCTTCATTCCTGGTCCAACTCTCTCTACAATGATTTTCAGTTTGATTTACCCTCCCCACAAAAGCCAGCTACGTGACTCAGCCACTCAACTGCTGCCAGATAGTGATTTTCCTGATGAGGACAGATAGGACAAGTAGCAACGGTCTAAACCTGGCCAGGGACGTCAAGGGCAACAAGAAAAGATTCTATAGGTACGCCGAGGATAAAAGGAAAACGAGGGAAAATGTGGGCTCTCTCTGGAACGAAACGGGAGACCTGGTTACCCGGGACATGGAGAAGGCAGAGGTACTCAATGACTTTTTTGCCTTGGTCTTCACCGGCAAGTGCTCGAGCCTCACCGCCCAAGCCGCAGAAGGCAAAGGCAGGGACTGGGAGAATGAAGAGCTGCCCACTGTGGGACAATGTCAGGTTCGAGACCATCTAAGGCACCTGAAGGTGCACAAGTCCATGGGACCCAGTGAGATCCACCCGCAGGTCCTGAAGGAACTGGCAGATGAAGTTGCTAATACTATCCATCGTATTTGAGAAGTCGTGGCAGTCCGGTGAAGTTCCCACTGACTGGAAAAGGGGAAACATAAGCCCCATTTATAAAAAGGGGAAACAGGAAGACCCGGGGAACGACAGGCCAGTCAGTCTCACCTCTGTGCCTGGGAAGATCATGGAACAGATCCTCCTGGAAGCTCTGCTAAGGCCCATGGAGGACAGGGAGGTGATTCGAGACAGCCAGCATGGCTTCACCAAGGGCAAGTCCTGCCTGACCAACCTGGTGGCCTTCTGTGATGGAGTGACTACATCAGTGGACACGGGAAGGGCTGCAGATGTCGTCTGTCTGGACCTCTGCAAGGCCTTTGCCATGGTCCCCCACAACATCCTTCTCTCTAAACTGGAGAGGTAGGGATTTGATGGGTGGGCTGTCCGGTGGGTGAGGAATTGGTTGGATGGTTGCATCCAGAGGGTAGTGGTCAACGGCTCAATGTCCAGATGGAGACTGGTGACGAGTGGCGTCCCGCAGGGTCCGTACTGGGACCGGTACTGTTTAATACTTCATCAGTGACATAGACAGTGGGATCGAGTGCACCCTCAGCAAGTTTGCAGATGACACCAAGCTGAGTGGTGCGGTCGACACGCCAGAGGGACGGGATGCCATCCAGAGGGACCTGGACAAGCTGGAGAAGTGGGCCCGTGTGAACCCCATGAGGTTCAACAAGGCCAAGTGCAAGGTCCTGCACCTGGGCCGGGGCAACCCCCGGTATCAATCCAGGTTGGGGGATGAAGGGATGGAGAGCAGCCCTGCCGAGAAGGACTTGGGGGGACTGGTGGAGGAAAAGCTGGACATGAGCCGGCAATGTATGCTCCCAGCCCAGAAGACCAACTGTATCCTGGGCTGCATCCGAAGCAGCATGGCCAGCAGGTCGAGGGAGGGGATTCTGCCCCTCTGCTCTGCTCTGGGGAGACCCCCCCTGGAGAACTGCGTCCAGCTCTGGAGCCCTCAGCATAAGAAAGACACGGACCTGTTGGAGCGGGTCCAGAGGAGGGCCACGAAAATGGTCAGGGGGATGGAACACCTCTGCTCTGAAGAAAGGCTGAGAGAATTGGGGTTGTTCAGCCTAGAGAGGACAAGGCTTTGGGAAGACCTTCTTGTGGCCTTTCAATACTTCAAGGGGGCTTATAAAAAAGATGTCGGCAAACTTTTGAGCAGGGCCTGTTGCGACAGGCCAAGGGGGAATGGCTTTAAACTAACGGGGGGTAGATTTAGACTATTTAGAAGGAAGAAATTGTTTACGCTGAGGGTGGTGAGGCACTGGCCCAGGTTGCCCAGAGAGGTGGTGGATGCCCCATCCCTGGAACCATTCCAGGTCAGGTTGGAGGGGGCTGTGAGCAACCTGATGTAGTTGAAGATGTCCCTGCCCACGGCAGGGGGTTTGGACTAGATGGCCTTTAGAGGTCCCTTCCAACCCAAACTATTCCACAATTCTAAAACGGCAGCCCTTGTGTTGGGGCTACAACACAGAATAACTCAGGTTAGGGACCGAGAAAGTCTTTCCAGCAGCACTGGAGTGCCCAGCAGAGCTCTGCAACAAGTCACCAAGGGTGGCTGTGGACTGGAGACCTTTCAAATGGACCACTGACAAGTATAGGAGTCTTCATGGCAAGAAGAAAGACCAAATGGCTTTACAGAAGTCCTTTCAGCCTCATTTCTACAACCAAGTTTAGCCCAATACTTAACTTTTCCATCCCTAAACTTTCTAGTTCTGCCATTTAGCATCTGAGGCGTGTATTTGTAAACAGAACAGAAAGTCAATAAGCTACCCAGTGAGAGCCACCCCACCACCCCAAAATCATTAAAGCCATTTTCTCCTCCTCACAGGACACACAAATGCACAGATGTTCACATGTGCACTAACGTGCTCACAGCTCCAGTGCTCAGCAATAGCTTGGGCCATTATATATTCTCCCCTCAACGTAATTGTAGGAAAAACGCAAAATCCAGATACAGACATCCATCTATGTAGATTGAGAAGATAAAGCTGTTTTCTGGCAAGAGAGAGCAATGGGAAACAAAGCAAAAGTCGTGGCAACCACACACTGTTGTAGCCTTTCAGATTTAGTGATATTCCTTGTTTGGTTAAAAAAAATGCAAACACAAGTTCCTAAACTGCGGTCATATGCACCAGTGATGATTCCCCACACACTTCCACTACTGGTACTTCTGCCCTTGGGAGTACCTTGAACAAAGAATATCCCAGAACCCACCCCAATGCAAATCACTGTAACACATGGATTGCTGCTCCTCCTCCTCCTCTAAGAAACTCCTTGTTTCTCATGTTTCTCACGTATGGAATGTGAAATCCTTTGACTCAGTCATTCAGCTATTTACTTAAACCTAATCCCATTTCTTCTTTAGTGAAAAAAAAAACTCATTTAGATCATTCTTATGGTTATTATAACCATTGTTTTAGAGACTGTTAGGCCAGCTGGCATTTTCTGTAATAACATTAATCACAATGAAACCATCAGCCATTTCATGGGAGTATAATGAAATCTGATAACAAATGGTAACCTTGAAAAGCTATCTAAAAAAGTCTCAAAGATTTAAATAGTGCTCCAAGTTGTAATGCACTCAGCTCGTATTTCCATGTAGTAAATTACATTGTTCCAGTCTATCAGAAACAGCCCAGTCCGTTTCACATTCTTCACTTTATTAGGCTTTAGACTGGAAATTAAACATATGGAAATGTAAGCCCAGAGCTCAAGAACATCACTCCAGTAACGCTGTGCTCTCCCTCCCTCGCTCCTTCCCAGACCCTCTCCCTGTCTTACACTCTCCTTCTTTCCCTGCCCATTGCTCTCATTCTCACTTTCTCTCCTTCTCTCTTTTTTCCCCCATTTCTCTTTCTCTCTTCCTTTCTTCCACCTCCTCCCCTCCCCCCCCCCATCAAACTTGCCTTTCAAGGTATCTAGAAGGTCCAACTTAACACACATGTAAAAGTATGTTTGAGCTCTATTTTCAAATAGGACTTTGGAAAGTATTCGCCTTTCTATTTGGTTAATGAAGACGACTTAGTCACTGATTTAGGTCTTCCAAATTGCTCTCGAACAGGATTTTATTTCTCTCACCATTTTCAGAGGAAACCAACTTCCACAGGGGATATAAATACCCTCCGCAAGTCTACAAACAGCGATGTGCTGCTTCTGTTAGCACACGCTGTAGTATTGAAACAGTTCCCCAAACTTCCAAAAGTTGAGTGGTGTGTCAGCAACCCGAACAAACGATTTCTAAGCCCTACAACTCCAATCCCACCAGTTTTTATCAAAGGCTTACCCGTCTTGAATTGCTGTAATTAGGCTCCCCTCTGAGAAGAGGCAACCGAAGTCTTATGACTCATTTCCTCTCTCCAACATCAAATAATTTAGCTGCTGGTCCTCACCCCCAATCATCTAGACTACACGCATGTTGGTTTGCTCAAGGCTGTTTGAGTGAGCCAACCAATCTCTTCCAGAACAGAACCCCGGGGTTTGCAGCAGGGGTGCCCACCCCAGGGACCTCTCCCCACTGGCAGACACACAAGCTCTCAGCAGATCCAGCTCCACGCCTGAAACGCTACTGAGTCCTTCAACGCTGCTTTGGTTGCTCCTGCACCTCTGAGCAACCCCAAATCTCTCATGCCACGTAAATCCCACAGCCTTCAACACGCAGCCTTGCATTGCTATACAAGCACAACTCTGACCAGCTCGGACACCATTCCCACTGTCTGCATGCTTTGTTTTCAAAACAAGAACTGAGGACCAAATCTTGGGGGGCACAGGGACACCACACAAGGCCAGAGAACAACTAGACCAGGTACTACACATAACCCCTAAGATGCTGTAGCAGTTTTAATACCATCATGGATGGACTATCCGGCATCAGAACGAAGTGGGATGTCTGAGGGTGATTTGGGAGGTGGGGGAAGTATGGCAGGCAATGAAAATGCACCCAAAAAGTTTGATTCGCAAATTAAAATCTAGAAATTGCAACAGTTTATGAAGGTTTTGTTTTAAACAAATAGGGTGCTATCCAATAGGCACTTGTGTTCTCATTTCAATTTTTAAATGCAAGCTATCTGCATGCAAAGCAGCTACAAAACGAGTGCCTTTTACGTTTTCCTTTAATGGTCCATCCTTCCATTCAAAGACACAGCTATTCCACGCTCATCCCGTACTGAACAGTCTCATGCTGCATGAAGAACATGTTTTTTCTTGCTTATCAGATATCACAAAAAGCAAGTATTTGTGTGGAATAACAGTCATACACAAGGAGAAAGTAAGGAACAACTGCTGCAATTCCTTCAGCTCTTTTTTTTTAATTTTGTTTTTTGGTTTGTTTTTTTATACACAGACAAGTCCTTAAAAAAGGAAACGCTTGGAATTACTAATTACTGAACTCCCATACAGACAGCTAAACATTTATTATCCTGTCTTTAAGTAGCTTGAGGGGACAGGGAGACATCTTTTGGCCTCCCCCCAAGCAGGAATAAACAAAGACAACACCTACCTTTAACAATCTGCTTGGCACAGGCATTATAAACTTGTTCCTGGGTTGTATTAGGAGGTAACACTCTATCAAAGACATACGGCTTCCCTTGCTGCAAACAAAAGAGAGACTCTGTAAGATAAAGAACATTTTAAATGGTTTATAGACCCAGTTTAACAGGCAACCTGAAATGCAGCATTTACTACAAAGGAAGACATTCAGTGCAATGGAGATGACAATATTTTGTTGACTAAACAGATGTGACATTTCCTGTGCTCCCAAACCATCTTTTCCATAGCTGGCAAATAAGACACGGCATATGTTTTCCGTGTGTTCACATTTGGGTCAGCAGCTACAGTTGCAGGAAACAATAAGCTGAAGTATCAGCAATTGATAGTTGATTATTTTCTCCCTCTCCTAGGACGCAAGGGGGAATTAGCCATATAAATATTTGCAAAAGATTTGCTGTTCATTACTGCAAACTAGTGAAAGCTGTGGTGTGAGAAACAGCAATCAGAGCAGACAGAGAACCAGAAGTCTGCAGGTCCTGAGAGCTGCCTTCTGCTGAGGCCGGGGTGGCCCAGCACAGTCCAAGCACGTGTTCCTTCAGCAGAAATACCCTGGTTTCATTTCTACGCTAAACATGCAAATGCATAGGGTAGCCCCAAAAGAGGCAGCCCAGTCAGACTGTTTTGTTTCCCTAAGCTTGTATTTTATCCAGACATTGTCATGATTTTTATCCTTAACACCAGCAAACAACAAGATGCCATGTGGAAAGAGCTCCAAAATGACATTTTGAATAGGATCAGGGCCATTTCCAGGTTGTGAACCACCACCGCAGCCAGCAAGCTGCCCTAATTCCCAAGTGACACCACGACTGACACTTATTCATATGTATATACAGTGTAGCACCACCCGCACATATACTTCCAGAAAATTTTGATTCCTCTTTGTAGCGTGTATAATTGGTTACAAGAGGAACACATATTAGCAATCCTAAAACTAGGTTTGCATGACACTTAAAAGGCAAATCAATTTTTAGGACAGCAGTTCAGCTCCTTACAACTCAAACCCAAGCAAGACATTTGCATTTAAAATACAATTCCTTTATTTAAAGTTACACTAAGCGGACGTGTAACATCTTTCTTATCTTCCATCAAAGCCTGTAATATTTCCATTCGAAGACGTGACACCTGCTCCGAGAACAGCATAACAAGGGCTTCAAAGCTAACTGCGAGGCGGCTGGATACCCGACGTAGGAGCCTTGTTCTGTTGAGTCGACGTGCCATTTCTGCCATTTGCAGCCAGATGTTCAAATGCCGTGCTCAATTAGCCATTTTTGTCACACTTTGATTTTACTTCAAGCAGATCATAAGCTTACACTTGCCTGCTCCTTAAACTCGGGTACTTAACAGCCACAGGGGAAAATAGGACAGAGAGGCGTTTGCCTGCAATGTGTGTTCTTCATGTTTCATCCCAGAATTTCGGATCTCAGGGATAAGAAGGCAATTTACAAATCATTTAGTAAATAATTCATGGTCTTGTGCTGGCATGGGGTGAACGCTGGGACATCCAAGCACCCCACTTGGTAAGACACAAGCCCAAAGAGGCGACTCGGACCGACATCACCAATGCAGCCCCAGACCCCAATTCTCACCCGCGGCAGCCGCAGCCCCAGCCCCCGGGAGAACGGTGGGACTGCTGGGAGCACCCAGCTGGCACCTACCCCAAACCCTGTCTCTCCACAGCTTTCCACGGACAGTGCATGTTGTGTGGCTCTCAGCTAGGCAAAGCTCCTCGTTCCCAGGATGAGGAGGGCCGCCCAGCCCTGCTATAACTATTCTGGAACAATTTCTCAAACTGACTTTTTACGTATTTACCCTCATTTTGCTTATTCCAAGCACTAGACAATAAGCCCTAATGCAAGAGGCCAAAAAATACATGGACACACAACCTCAGCCATCCACTTATCCCATTTATTTCCTTCATGCCTGAGTTGAGGCTTATTAGCTAAGCAATGTGAGAAAGTAGCAGAGAGCGATGCCAGTACATCATCCTACCAAGGAAAACACAGCACTCCAGGCAAACATTGCTCTGGTGCAATCAATCCAGCTCTTCTACTGAGCTCTCAACAACTATAATGTCAGAGAGCACCAAAAACCAATCCAATTGTGCTGCATGCAGCTGAAGAGGCACTGGCTGCAGCTGTTATTTATCTGCCAAACTGAAAAGCTACAGATGTAAAGCAGCAATTCACAAACGTGCCACATAGGTCAAATTTCTTCCTCAGGATTTTTGTTCTGGGAAGCTAAAAGCCTAGAACACCCAGCACTGATTATCTGGAGAAAATAAATGAATGTGAAGGATCACAAAGCATCTGTCACCAACCGCACAAAATAAGAGCGCTCCATTATCCAAGCAGCACTTACGGGTTTTGGGGGAGATTTTTTTGTGCTTCATCTCCGCGTTGATCTTAGGCACTCAAGGCTCACGCTCCTTTCCACAAAGGCGAGTAGGATGAGTGGGCACAGACCCTCTCTCTACCCTCAGTTTGAGAGTTTATACTTCTTTTGCTCTACCACCGCTTCTCCTCTGCCCTAAATGCTCTCAGTTCTGCCCAACCCTCTTCTCCCCACCTCCACCACCAGCTGCGCTGCCTGCTCCTAAGGCTCCTCATCCCCCTCCCTCTATCTTTGTTCAGAAGTTCTTGCTTGGGTCTCTGATGTTGGAGAAATGTTGGGCACCTCCCGTGTCACCCCACTCACCTTGTTCAGCTTTCTGACACTTCTGTCCCACCAGCTCTCCTTGGAGTTCTCACCGCCATCTCCACCCAGCTCCAGGCTCCTGGTGACAGGCTGTGACCTTCACCACCTCTCCCACTGGGTTGTCCCTCACCCCTTCCACGGCCCAGCCGGGTGGCCCACAGACCCACTCTGCACGTATCCCGCAGGAGCTCACCCTCAGCTTAGAGGGGCTGGAGGAGACCACAACACCTTAGACAGGGAGAAGATGCCCAGCCTGAAGGAAAGCTGTGGCAATTCAGCTGCCAAGGTACTGGTAAGGTAGAAGATTTTTCTCTGGAGCAAACGACAGGTTTGGGGTCCTTTTGTTTTGGAGGGTGTTATAACGGTGAGCAAGCATGAACATCACCTTATTTTTAGCATGTTCCCAAGCAGTACTTTTTCCCCTATTGTCATCTTCAGAAATAACATTAACTGCTTTTCTTCCAGCCCCCCAACGTAACTCAGCTTGAATTAAATACCAAAATCAGGAAGATTTCAGCCTTATTAGAGCTTATTCAAGAAAGTAATAAGCAGCTAGAAATAAAGTGTTATTTTCTGAGTTGATGCTAACAGTTTTATCTGTGCACCTCCTCCATACATTATTTTTCAAACTTTCTCATTATATGCAGTGTATTATCTCTCATACATAAATCACATCTTCCTTCCTATGCAATTACTTCCTACAGTCCCCCTGACAATCTGTTCCATTAACTTATGCCACTGCTGCATAATGGCTAGGATAAGTGCTCTGATCCACCCATACAATTCCTGTTGAAGTTGTATTGACAGCAAGATAGATTCTGTTCTGGCCCTTCGATAGCACGAAGGATGCTATCCATATGTATTGCCAATTATTATTTCACCAGCTTAATGTTTAGAGTTCCCTATTGAGTTTACAGGCTTGGCATTTAAAGAAAAACTGAGGATTTCACAAGCACAAAAAGGATCTTAACCATAAATGCATGTGCTACCAAACCCATCATTTACAAGCAACATCAGAGCAGTACTATCACTAGAAGCTAATGCAGTCTCAGTTAAAGATAACCAAATATATTTCCTGTTAAAAAAAATAACTAAACCTCAAGTCTCCTAAATTCCACATAGACAGGAAATGAGAAGGGCTCAGAGCTGCATGCTAAGAATTAGGAGCCTTAATGCAATTTCATGATTAATTCCCTGTGATCTTCAGACAGACGTTCAGGGTTGACTCTGCCAGCGTATCTGCAGGTTAGGGTGCTAAGCAAGACGCCGCCCGACTTTCAGGCATCTGAGCTCGGAGGCAGAATCCAGAGTCCAAGGTCCATCCCCAAAGTGCCTTATAAAAACCATGGGCAAGGTGAGATGGCTTAGAACAGAATTTCCAACAGCCAGCATGTAGCTCAGATATACAATCGCTAAAGGAAGAAGAGAGCATGCAAAATGCTGGGTTTCTCTGCTTTTAGGGGGCTGTAAGGAGACATTTCAGTCTGATAAGGAATTGTAGCCCGAAACCATCCCCTAGAATTACAGATACCATCCAGATTTCTCCCAGGACAGATGCAAGTTTGTTCTGCTTGAGCAGACAACAGCTGTGAGCAAGTTATAAGACGACTGGCAGTTGTGAATATGCCTAGTGCAGTTCTGACCCCAAACATACAAGCTCTGCTGATGGCGGAGGCGAAGCTAATTCATACTTGCCTGCAAAATACCATGCCAGTACATCCTCGAGGGGGACATCATTTTGAATGAGACTCAAGAAGAGGTCACACATTCATTTTTAAAAGACGGAAGAACATCCATCAGTCCATCCAAGGCTCATCTCCACACGTCCCAAGGAGCGCAGAAGCACAGAAGCAGGCGGGAGACCCAAATGGCAGACTCCAGGAAGAAGCACCCTGACAGGGCTCCTGCCAAGGCTGTCCTGGGATAGCATCTGCCTCATGGTCCAGGTGTGAAAGCCATCAAGACGGCTCTCAGGATCACCCTTCAGACTGCTTAGGGGTACAGCACACATAATGGGATGCAGGGGAAGAACATTTCAGGATTGCAAAAGAGTTAGGGGATGATCAGGGGAGGACAAAGGCAAGGAAACGGAGGGATGCGGGTGATTTGGGGAGGAACAAACATGGGATGAAGGGACAAAAGCACCAGCCATGTAAGCAGGCTGCTGGTCACTATGCTTGTCTGGCCATGCCCCACACCCGACCAGCACAGTCCTATCTTCCTACTAAATTCCTTTCTAACTCTCTTTCTGGGTGAGGGAGTTCATTCTGTGTGCATGCACACGTACGGGGGTCTAAGCACCAGCAACTGAAGTGGGACTACAGGTCACAAGGTCCATGTGTCCGTGCTGCCAGCTGCTTCTCTGTGCGAGGAGGTCTGGAAAGGGGCTCAGCCTCACCTCTGCCAGGCTGCCGAATTCGGCTCTTCCTAACGGCTGACAGTTAGGACACTCAGCTGAAACGGGCAGATAGATCGTGTACACAGGGTCCCTCTCATTCATCTTAGCCCTCTGTCCCCTCAGAAGGCAGGAATGTTCTTTTCTCCACAACCTGGTCAAATAAAGGCACCCCCTTTACCCCTGTAAAAGCGGTGCATCAGTCACGCGATCATCAGCCGATAGCTCAGGAAAACTTTTGGTCCCTGCAGAAACAAAACAGTGCCAATTCACATGGCTCAGTTTGTCAGATGAATCATTTGGCAAACCGTGACTCTGCTGAAACTCTGTCATTATTATTCTGGCTCTCTATTCTTTACTGGTGCAATTGGAATGAATGATCTGAGTGGGTTTAACATACCATACAAGATGCCACTGCCAGTACATACAACGGATGAGTATACAGGTAATAGAATCATGTGATATGTAGGAGCTTAATTAATGGAAAATTATTTCCCAGCTAGTTTTCACTACCATAAGTGCTCTTGTAGGAGAGGTTTTATAAATAAAAGATACATAATTGCAGGCCTGGAAGACAGAATTTTTCAAGAGCAGAAAGCAAACTGTTACCAGCGGCAATTCAATTTTTCAGTCAAGGCACATCCCTCGCGCAGCACTGAGTTTCTCCCTTAGAAGGTGGCTTAAAACACATTTCTTCCCTCTAGCCTATAGGAGTAGGAATTAAAGTCTTTACTCCCTTTGAAAGCGTAGCGGCCACATTTACTGAACGCTGCATCAAACTTGCTCCATTCGCGAGTGGGATAAATAGCTGGCCCTGCAAATTTCCCCTGGGATTAGATAGAACTTACTAGATAGAAGGACTTCTTTTCGCCACAGGTTATAGAGATTCTGCAACTACAAGGTTGTTTCTATTTTGCTGACAAAGGACAAGAAATAAACAGGATCTATCCCATTCTCCTGAAGCCATCTCTCTCTAGCGAGGATTGAAAACATGAGGATTAAAGACAGAGGGAGAAAATAAATGCATGTTAGCAAAACAGTTAAATTTAGTTATGATGTTTTCCCTTTATTCAGTCGTACTGACTAAGGAAATGCTACTGCCATCCTATCTGTTTTCTATGTTAGCTTGCCCTTTAAAAACACCGGGGCAGTAGCAATTCACCTAGTGGATGAGAATTTAGAACACTTGGGATAAAAAAAAAAAGGAAATTTATTCAGAATAACCTGAATACACTACATAGTCAAACCAAGTTCTCCAAAAGAAATTCTTAAATCTTGGTAATACTCCTAAAACTCAGTTGGAAAATAAATTAGAACAAGCAGTCATGTACGAACAAGCACTGCAGAGCAATCTGAGTCGAACACAACATTACTTCTGCATAGCGGGCTTAATTATTGATCTACCTTATGAATATTTCTGTGGAGCTGACGGAATTTGGCTCGCGGCCAGAGATCCACTTTTAGCTTTCATTCTCGGCAGAAAGAATCTTTAACTCCTTGCAACAAATCCTGTTTTCGGAAAGTATTATTTTATTTTGGTATAGATCTGCAATTTAGGAAACCAAGCCTTAGAAATTATTTCAAAGCTTTTCTTCTACCTAGATGCATGACCTGGAAAATATACTCTTTAAGAAACCTTGAATGAATTTTAAATATAAAGATCTCCCAATACAAAGCCAACTATTAAATAATACCCTTTAGCAACACTTCTTTGTACTTCTGACACAGCAATACTCAGAGTCACAGCTCTCCATTATTATTCACTTGTATTGGTGCAAGCTAGTCACCACTGTCCAGAGGATGAGATGAACCCAGTGTATTCAGCCACCACGGACCCCGCAGAAGCTCTAACCCCTCACTGGCACTTCTCAGCCTGTCAGATGGGACGTTACCAACATAACGCTAGTCACAAAACCAAAAAAGCCGTGCAAACTGTCTCCCAGCCCCCAGCCCGGCCATCAGATGATAAGCTGCAGGCTGAGAGACTCCTCACAGCTGGGAGGAAAGCTGGGGCGAGGGGCTGGAGAAGCAGCACCCCAGTGCACCCAAGGCTCAGGAGCTCCGTCACTGCTGGAGGCTGCAGCCCGGCTGGGAGCGCCCACCAGCACCATGGAAAACGGGACCTCTTACTTGAGGGCAACCGACTCACTCCTCCTCCTCCTCTTCTGGGGGGACTCCCCAACACCGCATGGCTCGGGAACGGGATGGGGAGGCAGAAAGGGGGGACACAGCCTCCTCCAGCTCCTCGCCATCCTCATCACTTCGTGGGCAGACGGGTGCCGGCAGCCTCGGCGGGGGCACTGCCTGGTCGGCGACTGAACACCTGGCAGCACGAAGCACTGTGCGTGGATGCTGCGTTACCAGCAGCGCATAGTCTGCGCATCCTTTGGTACTCCTTCCATGGTGCAGCCTAATGCCATCAGGATTAGCACCATCCTCCCAGCCCACCAGCACCCTGCACGCCACGCGGCAGCTTGCAGATTTGGGCCTTGATTACTTAACTGCTTACGCAACAGCACAAAACCGGGCATTTGGAGAGCGGTGTTATCCTCCTGCAGTTAAATTTAATCTCTGAAAAGATGAAGCTATGTTAATGATCGTGGGGAAAAGGATTTCATTTGGTGCTCTGTACAGCACCAGCTTAAGATGTGCGTCGTTCCCCCTTTCCTGGGACTTTCACCCCACATTAAGAAATTAAGATAACTTTTTCACACTTGTGTTTCTTTCGCAAAATTGTTTCTTCCATCTTTTCTCACAAAACTAAGTTTTAAGTAGATATGCGATTGTAAGTTCAGCAGACCTCTCTGCTACAGTATAGGTATAAAACCATCAGAGCGAGGAATTAGACATAGGCTACTCTTAACGGTCCTACGGGAAACAGGAGAACATCGTCCCCAGCACCATCCCGCCGGCTTTCAGGTAGCTTGCACCACTGTATTATGTGTAAGATAACTACTGGTTTAATTTAATGTGCTCTAACTAATTTAATAGACCTTTTCAGGCCTCTTCGAAGCTACCTTCATAATCTACTCATTTTACTTCAGCAAAGCACAGACAAGCTTAATTAAACTAACTTTAAAGTGCTGTCACTCACATTTCAGATAAAGATCCTCTGGACATCGGAGGTTCTTAAGTAAACAGAAATCTTGCGAGGATATTTACTACATAATATTCCAAGCCACAATCAGCACACAGGGTCCTTGTCTAACCTGCTTTTGACAGCTTCCGCCTTCAACAGACACCTTCCAAACCCTTCTAGAAAAAAAAGCACTCAACGAGCTCTGCAGGTAAGCCAGACTCAAAATTATCCAAAATTTCTCCGGTTTTACCAGGCTCCAGCATTTCAGCTAACCTCCCCCACTCCCTTACATCAATAGGATAAGAGAATTTGGTGATTTCTTTTGTACATAAAACCATGCAAACTAACAGTTTAGAAAGAAAAGACAGAAAAATATTCTATGTAGAAAAGAAAGGTCCCGTAATTATATAAGCCTGAGACTCCTCTAACTAAAGGTCTTGTGATTTTAGTAGCAGTTGAGAATGAAAAGAGAACAATGTATTGTCTGTTTTGTAAAAATGCAAGACTTCAAAATTGGTTTTAAACTACTGGTTTTTTCTTATTTATAGAACACTATGATTTTCTTTTAACAAAAATAAAAATTTCATAGCCAGAAAATAATGTAGTAAAACCTATCCTCTGGCAGCTCCCTCCAGCAGCAATGGAAGAGGAGTCAGACAAGGCCGCCTCCTGGGTGGGGGGCCGTAGGAATAAGCTATGCATGGAGCAGCATCTCTGCTTACCATCAGTGTTTATAATATTCCAACAAAAAGCAAAAAAGCTAGGTGGATATTTCAGAACATGAAACAAAGCCGTTTTGGTGAAGTAAAAGTCCCAAGTAAGATGCTGACCTTCAGCTCCACCTACAGAAAAGAAGCGCAACATAAACCAGCCCCGGTTCAAGATATAACTACATCTTAATTCTGCTGTGGCAGTGTTGTGTTAATCTCCACTTTGTTAAACATATCACTTACAGATTTATGGGGCAACTGGGTGGCTCAGGAGATTAGTAATGGGATACTGAGCACTGTCAGATGTAGATTCAATCCACCTCAGGTCAGGAGAGGTCAAAATGAAATGAGAGGGCATCACTGGTCTGTAGAGCAGCTTTCTTTTCAGCGTGCTCCGCAAAAGCAAGGATTGAAGGGGATCAGAGAACAAACTACACCATTGGTCATGGAGCGTCCCGTCAGGCTGGATATATATTGGCAAAAAAGAAACAAGTGAGATGCTTGCACCCCACTGCCTGCATTGTATGGTATTTGTTCTGCAGAGAAAGCATTTCACAGGCATAAACTGTCACATTTGCAGCTGGGCTATATACTCATTCAGTCTCCCAGGGATTAATCCAGAGCCACTAATTTATTGTGCGACTGAATCCTGAGGGAGGAGTTCCTGGAGGGTCTCGAAACTGTCCTGGCAATCACAACAGCAGCAAGCCCAGACCCCAACAGCCCGCGTACGCAGCGAGTTCGGGCACATCTCCGCTCCCTTCACGCTGACCTGTGCAGAGCCAAAATGCCGTCTGCATGGTGGTACACCGTGGTGAGAACATGGTTCTCCACTGGGGACACGCTCCACCAAACAGGGTTGAATTGTTCCCATCCCATTATCACTGATAGCAAACTGTAGGACCAACAGCAACACCGGTACATGTAGATTTTTTTCCTCTGCCCTCAAGAACTGAAAGATCTCAAGTGTTCAAAAGCCCAGACTAGTAGTGTCCAAGACAGGTGAGAGAGGAAGATACCAGCATCCATAATCTAATGGAGTAACTGTACTCCCAGAGATCAGGAAACAACCCTCACCCTTGATACCTTGCTGGCTGAGCGTGTTCCTGATTCACTGGGAGACCAGTAACAACAATTTAGACTTGCTTCCTCATTTACAAACTGAGATACTAAATGCCAGTAGTGCTGGGAGCTTGAACGTTTACTGACCTGATGTTGTAGCAGGAATTTAAAAGCGTACAATATAACAGAAACATTATCACTAGCCTGCCCCAGCCTGCGCTCATGCAACGTAATTAAAAATGCATGCACTGAAAACACATCACAGAATTAAGGAAGGAGAATGACAGCACCGCTACTTCTGTACTTCCCTCTACCTTTTCCATTGAAAAGTGATACTCAAAAGAAGAACTGAAAGGGCAGCACACAGGGCAGTGCTGTACCTAGTTTTATCTATAGAGATATTTGATGCACAGCTGCCCTAGCATTACCTTCTCTTTTGTAGCTTGACTGCTTGTAGCCTAGACTCGTGTTGTATATGGGAAATATTCAGCTCTGCATCTCGGCGACTATAGTAACAGCTACAATCTGAGCATGGAAGAGCCTTCACAGAAGCTCAGATGTCGAGGCAGGCAGAGCAATTACCCTGTCACCAACTAATGCAGACAAGTTGCTCCTGGCAACAAACCTCTTCAAACATGGACGGAGAACAGCGTTCACAGAACAGAGACCCCATGCGCGACTGTGGCCATTTTGATGAGCTTCTGCGCACCCACCATTTCTCTCCGTTCTGGTACCGCAGACTCTGCAGCACCTGGCGCAGACCCATTACTGCGAGGTCCGTGCTTCACACGTGAAACGCATGTCTAAAAGCTTATTTAATAAGAACACGGAGCAAGATTAGATCTTCCGGGAAGGAATGCGCAGGAACTGCAGCGTTTCACACGGCGTTTGATTCCCACTACAAAATCGCTGACCTCCTTTCACTCTGGTAACACTTCTATTGATTTCTTTTACCTTTTCTTCTGATTCTGATCTCGATTTGCCCAGTTGCTTCTCCCCCTGCCATTTCACCCAATTTAAGACAGGCAGGGGCGGAGGAGAGGGGAGGCAGCTCCCCTTTGAGAGGAACAAAGCCACCCGGCACCGGCCAAGCACAAGCCAGGTCACTTGGAGCTTCAGCTCTAGCCTTGCAAGAGCACCGGTTCCTGTCGTCTGTACCCTCTGCATAGAGAGGAACCGGCTCACTCCCATCCATAACCTTACAACCAACAAGCTTCTGCTTCTTGGCTTGTTGTACCGATTTCCTTATATATCTCATCTCATTATCTGGAGGGGGGGGGGGGGGGAAAGCAGAACTCTCAGTTTTACTTGATATGCCCAAATCTCACAATTTTAGCACCAGTCATCCAGTTTTCCTCAAGCTAAAGCATTTGGGGCCAGGTAATTATACAAAAATCATAGTTTTTAATGATATTAAAAAAATAAGGATTCTGTCTCTGATGCAGTGGGGGCTAGGAAAGCTTAAATAGGAAACTGTTGAACAGAGACCCCAATGCTATTTGTAAACTCCATACATTTGTGGGAGCAGGGTCACGATACTGCAGTGCTTGGTTTGGTAACACTCAGCAATCCTATTCCAGCACAGGCATTCTTATTTGTACCTCTAGCTCATAAAAAACACATTAGGTAGGTAGACAAGTAGAGACCAAAAAAAAAAAAAAAAAAAATCATCCTTACAAAACCATTGCAACCCCTTACAAACTAGAATTCCTGTTTCCTCCATTTTTGCACCAGTTATCAGGAGGAAGACAGAGTATTTAAGAATCTGGTTTTTGCATCTCTGATAATTTATCAGTGATGGTTTAACTTCAGTCAATCATCAAGAAATTCAGAATTGTTTAAATCTCATTCAAAATTCAGGTGGAACTGGTTCCAAATGGCTTTGCATTTGGTAGTGAGAACGTCTATGCCAGCTTGTCCCATACCGACAAATTTGTGGTGACAAGTTGTGCTTTCCTGGACAGCTGGCAAAGGGGTTCTGATTGTGTTACTACTCAGAATACAGCTCAAATAGTTACACAAATAATGTGAATAAAAGTGGTATTATTGAGCTGGTTAAAACACACACACCCAGGCATGCATAACAAAATATCCTCCTGTGAACTTCGTAAGAACAAAGAGCTGCAGAGTTTCTTTTTGAAATGCACTGCTTGGACCTTCTTTGGTAATTTTTGCGTTTTTAAGTGCAACAATAGATTTTCTGGCTCATAACCCCATCCTGTGCCCTCCCTGCAGCTAGAAATGCATTACAGCTTACATATACAGCACACCTCTTCTTACAGCACAGCAATGAGATCAGCAGACCAGCCCCACTTTCTGCTAAATTATCCAGAAACAGGCAACGCTGGCTGGAATTATCTGACAGTAATTCTATTATCAGATTTAGTAATGCTGATAGATTCCTTCTGCATTTCCCGAATCTTCAAAGCAGGGTACAATCTGGCCTGCCACACTCCGTTCCCTTACAGCGTTCAGGAGACACAAAAAGTGATCAGGTTAAACGCTTACACACGTGAGTGAAAGCCCTTGTGCTATTTCTTGACCCACTGCGGCAAGGAAGATGAAGGAAGGACCACGGCCTATAAAATGACAGTCATATAAACACAGTACCTGTCTCGTATGTAAATGATGATTCATACTCCTATTTCTCTCTAGCAAAAACAAACAAAACCTGCAAGACACAGGACTGTCAACTAGCAGAAAATAAGGAGAAGAAAGGTGCAAACAATCATTAAGACCTTTTGTTTGCATCAGCATAAGCCGTTGCTCTTCCTGTTAAGTCACAAGCATTCTTGCTGACAGACTTCGACCTCCAGCCACCCTCATCATTTGGCACTAGTTTAAAAAAACAAAACAAAACAAACACCAGACCCCTAAATCCTGTAGCCACAGAGGCGTCTTGTCTTCCCCATCCTTGATGTTTATCCGGTTTACAATTCCTAGATCCCAAAGTCTCTGAAACACATGCCACTCCAAATGGCATTTTTTAATAGTAATAAAAAGCAAAAATAAAGAGCAAGCAGTTCTTGTTATACAAACCAGCTCAGCCTTGGAGATAACTGACAAATGAACAGTCTCCTCTCCACCCGGCCCTTCTTCCCCTGTACCCCCTCAAGAGGAGGGGTAACAGTTCCCAGACACACCAAGTGTGCAGTGGCAGCAAAAAGGAGCTGCCCGCTCTCCCTGCGCAGCAGCTTACCTGGAAAGGCTGAGCCCTGCCTACTGCACGCATCCAGGGCAACAAGGCATCCTTATTAGCAATGCTCCACTTAAGATGATTGTGGGGAAAAAAAAAAAAAACCAAAACAGCGCAGGATCAGAGCTGTAGCAGCAGGACAGTGCTGCCGTCGTTGCCCCTACGCGGCTCGCAGCAGGAGCTCCTGCTGCTGCTTGTAAGTCGGAGGAGCAGCGGGGCTCCAGCGTTTGCCCCTCCACACCTACGACTGCGTTCACGCAGTTCAGCCACCGCATGCAGCAGAAATACATTTATACAGTTAGCGATAGCTCTTTAGAAAAGAGGGACAGGTACACAGCAATGGACTCCAAATCCTAAAGACAGAAGGTACCTCTCTCCAGCACAGAATAACTACTCTGAATTCCCACGTCTTGCTTTTTAAAGAGCAGGTCCCAAATGACTTTCTCAAAATAAAACTGAAGTGTGTACTGGCAGCCACCATAGTACCAAAAATCAGAAAACCCTGAAATTTAAACCACCAAACCCAGTAACAGATAAGAGAACAAAAGGAAGGAGTATTTCCATTGTATAAACAGGGGACCAAAGAGCTGATGAGCCTCAGGTCACCTGCAAGTCAAATCCAGGTTTGTTCAGTTCAAGTACAAAGTCTGAATCCAAAACGGGCCAAATGCAAGCGCTACTAAGGTGAGCAGATTAAGAGTTGCATCAAGCCAGGAGAGCAACGTACTCAGCTCAGTTAAAATTATACATTCATATAGCGCTGCCATTGCTGAAATAGCACATGTACGTATCATAAAACTTAAGGAGGAAAGAGTTCACTGAATTTTAAGAAAAACATAAGTCCCATATTAAGTGATATACTATTGACCAACTCTGACGAAAGCGAGTTGAAAAAAAAAAAAAAATAGGGCAATAGTTCAGTCTCCTTCTAGAAAACAACCACATGAATAAGCCTCTCCACTAGCTCTGCACACAGCCAGCCTTCTAAAAGCACTGCAGGCAGCACCAGGAGCTGGTTCCCCCTGCGGCAGCTCCCGTCCTTCTGCCACGAGGATGAACAGCCTGGAGGGCTGCTGAAGGCAGCGCTTCTCACCGCTCCGAATGAGGCAGCCAGTTCTGCACTCGCTGCACTTACAGATATTTGTAGTCATCTCAAATAAGCAGCCCTTCAAACATCTTGATCAGAGGATGGAAATAGCAGCAACTCGTCTCAGCATTTTTTCCCCAAAGGGGAGCAGTTCTGCAGGTGAGTTGGGTGTTTCCCGAGCCGGGCACTGACAACCAGGGGGTTCCATTTCTCATTCTTTTCCCCAGCTCTGGCACCGGCTCGCACAACACGCCCGGTGTGAGACCGCCTTAGGTGGTTCCATTTTCCTTCAGCTCCTAGCAGGAGAGTCCTACCTTCCTCCTGCACAGAAAGAGGGAAGGCGACTCTCACACAGTGCTTCACAGCTCAACAATCACACATGGTACGATTAAAATAAATTGTTTATGCTGGCAACAGTTTTGTTTGAAGTTTATGGCTAACATTATTCTGTAATACTCAGAAAATCTGGGCTGCATATAAAGCAAGCAATGGACAGAATAAATCTTCTATTACCAATATAAGCAAACATTTTTCTCAAGTATAAAGAAACATGTGCTTCTGTATAGCAAGATTAACTTCGCTTTAAGATCTGTTTGCATCTGCTTTGAAGTTAAATTGTAAAAGATACCATAAAGTGAAAAATAATCAAGCCAATGGGTTTATCAAATGACAGCAGAGTTTTCCACTGGCTATTTGTGGTTGACCCAGAAAGTGGTAAGAAAATTAAAAAAAAAAAACATACAGATAGGTTCTAAGAGGGGAAAACAAAACAAAATGCAATATAAAAGCAGAGAGTAGAGGATGGATATGACATGGGGGTAGCACTTCGAGACTAACAGGTCAATCTTCAGTAGTGGCATTTTGTATGATTCACATGGTGGCAAAAATCCGTGTTGGGCTGTTAAAGAGGAATTGACTGCTGCAGTTGGAGAAGACTGAGCTGTATGGGTGCAGACAACTGTGTTTGCAGTGTAAGTGAAACTGCTAAGAGCATCAGCAGTAAAACCCAGGAGCAGCGTGTCTTCCCAGGGTCAGAGGGGTCATTGCGTTTTAAAAGGGCATGCGGCATTGATCAAGCCATCAGCAAATTCCGTCAGGTACACAGCGAACAAGGCATGACATATACATTTGCCGTGCCTGCTCCAGCTGAACTAGCCACAAACACCTCTCGATGGAATATCACTGGATGTTATGAGCTAGTCCCATATAAATATAGATACATACATAGATATATACATCCTCCAACTGCACTCTGTGCTTCCCTCACTAGGCTTTAGTGCCTGCAAGTACAGCTGCTCAGCTATTCGTACTACGGAGCAATCTGTTAAAAAAAAGCCAGATGACTTTCCTTAGTAGATTTTTGGATGAGATTATTACTAAGTGAGCGATATAAAAATCTCAAAGCTCTGTGAGAAGTTGCAGCATTATCCACATCTCACTGTTGGCCTAAATACAGAGATTCAAGCAGTTCAGAACTCTACAGTGAAGAAAGGAGATTACGACTGCAGAAAAATCCGACTTCTCTTAACAGATTTGCTAAAAATATTCACTAACCCAGTTACCCCAATTCAGATAACGGTCTCCTGCACATCCTTTGCTAAGTGAGAGAATAATTTAGCAGTCAGAATGATACTTGTGTATCGGAGACTCAACTTCCCTGTAGATTCCCAATGTGACTTTAAAAGTCAGCTTTCACCCCCCAAAATAAGAGGTCGTCTTTACCCCACAGGCTGCCACAAGGACAATTAAAAAGAAAAGACGGCATCATAGCAACAATATCTAAGTAAATTCAGGAATATTTTGTTCAGGAGTACAGCAAAACTTATTGCAAGCCTTTGGGCCATTTGACATATAAGAAAATGTGTTTTTCAGCATCTCATCCTCCTCACACAACAGAATTAACAACAGCTTCAAAACCACCACAGTTTTTCAAGAATCCTACTGCTCCCTGACCCAGAAGAGTCTCTTGCACCACCCAAAAGCATCTCCTATCCATCATTATAACTAGGTAGCGGAGTAAGATTTCTTTTAGCAGAGGCACTGAAAAAATGAATCACTTTTAGCAAAGACATCTAAGAGGACTACTATTAAATATTTAAGTTCTTATCTCTGAATACTCATTTCTCATGGGGAAAAAAAATCCAACGTTCTTGGTTTCAATTAGACTCTATCTCATAATTTGAAAATATGCATTTTCTGAAGCTGTCATGGGACCAATTATTGATATTATAATGGGAATCTGATAACAATCACATGCATTTCCAGGACATCCCATAAAAAGTCAAGAACCAAAGAGGCCATAAATACATAGAAACAGCTTGGCTCTTTCCAGTAGATGAATAAAACCAGGAATCCATCAGAAATACCACACCTGTGACTCCACACCTTTAAGATTCTGAAGGATCCCATTTTGGATATTTTGAGGTAAAGGGTTTTTTGCTGTTGTGTTGGTCTTGTTTTGGTTTTGTGTTGTTTGGTTTTTTTTTAAGTATGCAATATTTGCACACTCCAAAATCCAGTAAAATTGAATAAAGGTATTTTCCCAGTTCACAAAGCCATCACACAGACAAGCACCATGTGTACCTTCACCAAAACACACCAACGTGTACCTTCCAGTGGAGCTGGAAAAACAAACATTGGCAACACCACAGTCAAGTCAGAAGCATCAAGCAATTACTGAGCAACTCTGAATCACTTTTCTGCTTCTACACCCGCAGCGTCAGCTGAAGCACAGATTACCCCGTATTGCACACCCAGGCTGTTGTCTCAAATGACTTGGATCCAGCGTCCCTCCATTTTTCTGCCCACTGCCAAAGCAGAGCTCTGCTGCCTCACCCTGCAGCATCCTGGTTCTCAACAATACAGAGAATCGAGAGCACACCCTGAACCAAGACTCATTCCCACACAGATACAGGTTTTTTAAGTCATCTAAGTATCTCGGTAAATAACTTTTCAGAATGAGTCTTACCTTGGCATGACCTCTGAGTTTTAAAAGGCTGCAGCAACACAAAAGCAAACAAAAGAGGGAAAGTAAAGGGTCTGAAAGTAGTTGGTAGGTAATCGTGTTCGGTCTTGTTGGGCTACGTTAAGATAAAACACGTTAAGCTGAAAGGGACCCAACAAAAACAGACATAAAACACCCTGTGCACAGGACTGCTGTCTATGTTAAGAAGAAAAGAAAAAAGAAAACCAAACCACAAATAAATCCCCTTATGCAGAAGAGATCTTTTGATGAAAATATTCATGCCAAATTCCAAATGCACTTTTGTATTCAACTAAACCAGGCCGAATTTAACAAGAAATGCATCAGCAACCAGACCGTCCCAAGCCATGGAAGCTAACAGGTGGAAATTGGATTACGTGTGTTTCTTTTCCGAGCAGAGGACAGACCACCCCATTCATTTGTTCCTTCCATGCCACTGCCCCCTTTTCAACACGTGTCCACAACTCCCCCTTTCCCTACACGTACGGTATTACCGATGAACAACAGAGCTCAATTTATGCACGCTGAAGTCTTCAACAAAAGGACAGATACTGATGACACAAGATATTTAACTTTCATTTAACATTGCCCTCAGCGGAAGGAAAAGCCCACCTTTAAGAAAAGACAGTTGTGAGATCTGCAGGCGTTGCAGCTCTGCAACTTGCTCTGATACGCTGGTTACCAAGTTAGAAACGTATGTTAGTGGCTGGAGACACATTAGGCATTTCAGAACCAGTACATTTGGAAGAAAGCAAATCCTAAGGTGAGTCATTTTAACAGTAACAGGAAGGACACAAAGGTAATACCAAGGGTGTCGGCAGTCCAGTTAAAAACTGTCAGGAAAAACTAAATTAAATCATCTCTCCTCCTAGGCATCTGTTTTTACAGAAGCATCCCTCCCCCACCCCAGTCCTCAAAAAACTACTACAGAGAAAGGCATATTAATATTAAAGTCTTTTAAGTGGTATCTCATCCTTCATTTTATCTTTTGTAACGGCTTTTATTCTTCAGGCACAGTTTGAAACACTGAGACAATATGTGGAGATGTAAGTACACATCACTCCCTAACAGCTTCCTCACTGCATGTTAAGCCTTCGTTTGGGGCAGGAAGCTTCAGGAGAAATCATCTCCAATGATGCAGAAAAAAACCCCGTACTCCCAGGCTTCCCCAAATACCAATAAATCTGGCTGTACCAGACTGAACAGCCATTTGCAGAAATGAATCCAAACACCAGTGACTAACTACTGCATCTCAGGGGACGGAAACAAAGACTGCGACAAGCTGGAACGAGGTACGCGAGTACAGATGCTGAAATGGTCTAAACTTTCCAGTCTAGACCAAAGGCATCCTGCAGGAGCTACCAGAGGAAAAAAGACAACACCGAGAGTAGCATGAGACTACATTTTCCAGTAGTTCGACAATCTATCTTGTTGGAATACATCTTCTCTATTTTAAGTTTCAAAGCTTTAAGTAGGAATCCATGGTTTTGACAGGATAGATATGCAGGATGAAGATATTTTTAGAGAAAGATCCAAATGGGATTAGAAAATAAGCCTTCAATGCCCCGAGGAAAGACAAAAGGGAAATTGCTCTGGTGACAAAATAATAAGCTTTGTATTTTGAATCAATCATCTTTCTAGCATCACCAACAATAAATAGAAGCTATTTTCACACCTTATTTCTCACTA